>NC_142940.1:32888918-32891418 GCF_046866305.1 Octopus bimaculoides
GTGTGTATATCTATATATGTGTGAGTGTATATACATAATGCATATATTTACATATATCTATATATATATATATATATATATATATATATATATATATATATATATATATATACATATACAGGGGCTGGGCAAAATAATGGAAACGCCTTAAAATTTTAAACAAATTTATTTTAATATGGGGTAGGACCGCCTTTGCCAGTAATTACACCTTCAATTCTACGAGATATGGACTTGTTACAAAGTGATAGATATGGACTCCTTGCTTGTTTTTCTAATATGCACCATAAATGTTCAATAATATTGAGATCTGGGGACTGTGGTGGCCAGATAAGATGTTCAACTTCCCTAGAATGTTTCTCGTGCCGTTCAGTAACAACTTTAGTTGTGTGAATTGGTGCATTATCACCATGAAAGATTGCATTTCCCTCCGGAAACAGTTCCGCAACCATAGGATGAATTTGATCAGATAAAATGCTTAAATAGTCTTGACTATTAATTCTGCAATGAAAGGAAACCATTGGGCCGGCGGATTTCCAAAATATAGCCCCCCGCCCCCCACTAGATCATCACAGATCCTCCTCCAGTTGGAAGAAGGCAGTCTGGATCAAATGCTTCTTTTGGCTATCTCCACACGTATACTCGGCCGGTTGTCGGAAATAAGGTAAAGAATGACTCGTCCGAGAAAATAACATTCTTCCACTGCTCTAGGAACCAATTCTGTATGTTTTTAATCCACTTTAAATGCTTTGCAAAGTTTGCTTTGAAAGTAGTGGTTTTCTGATTGCAGTCCTCCCGTAAAATCCGGCATTGTGCAGCTCCCGGTGAACAATTTTTGTGGAAACTGGGTTCTCGAGGTGGCCATTAAGCTCTACAGCAGTTTTGGGAGCTGTACTTTTGTGATCCTTTCTAACAATTCGCGTAAGAATCTGACCGTCTGTATCTGAAAGTTTTGGTTTTCTTCCGGAGTTTTTTTTTCGACGAGGAGGGTTTTCCCTTTTTCTCAAAGGCTGTCATTACTTTCGAGACAGTACTTCTTGATACACCAAACATTTCGGCTGTTTTCGTTACGCTAGCGCCTGCCATACGAGCACCAACAATTTGACCTCTTTGAAAGTCCGATAAAGCTGTCATTTTAATGAATTTTAATTAGCTTTTTCTGATGATATCTCAAAAGAAACAGCAATTTTAGCAAAACATATTTAGCAACAGTAAAAATAAATAAAAAACCTTAAAATAAACAAGCTTTTGACGGTTTTATAGATATTTCAAAATTATGATGCTATGATGCTAGGTGTTTCCATTATTTTGTCCAACCCCTGTTTGTTTAGAAACATATTTATGTGTGTATGTTTGCATATATTTTGTTTTTCATTGTTCGAAAGAATAGTTTATGTTCCATGTACTCGTACTTCGTGTACTTTTTGTTGTACACGTTTCATGAAGTCCTGTGCCCACATATGCATATATATATATACGTATAGATGTAAGTATGTACATATACGCATGTATATATGCATATATATGTATATATATATATATATATATATATATATATATATATATATATAAGATACTGAAAAATACTTCAAAAATTCATCAAAATATATATACATGTATATTTTTTTATGTAATTAAAGCAATTTTAACTTTTTAACACACTGGGAAAATCATTTTATTCTATGTATTTACATGTCCGAAAATACAAATATTAAAATACGTTTTCATAGAATAAATATTTTCGTATTGTAGTTTAACTGAAAATATATTGATGTGCGTATTCATAAGGGATATTTGGCGTGTATAATACAACTGAAAAGGAGAGAAAGAAAAAAGAAAAAAAAGATCACATGTTAGATCTTTTCTTTTGAATAGAAAAAGGTTTTGGTGTATACATATTTCTGTGTATTACGCCGAAAAGACTTTTATGGTAGAAGAGAATTGTCATATTTCACTGACCATGATCCGGTTTACGCTGATATTTTGGTTGTCAAATTTTTAAGTAATTTTTCCAAATTGAAAACCGTGTGTGGATTAATGAATAAGCATGCATATCACTTATGATTTATATATACATATATACATGTGTGTGTGTGCGTGTGTGCGTGTGTGTGCGTGCGTGTGTTTATGCGTGCATGTGTGTACATAAATATATATACATGTAGCTAGCTAGCTAAAAATTTATGTATAGTACATACGTGGCCTGAATTTTTTACCTGTTTCACTCCCTCAATATATATATATATCCAAAGGGACTATTTTTGTTGATCTCCGGTAACAAAGACCTGAAGGCTAGCTATGTTGGTTTTATGTCTGTTACAACTTATCAAACAAGCTTAAACTTTGCTGTGAAACATTTGTAGTCTGTACGTTATCTGTTCCACTCCTTAGAGTTTGGATTTTTATGCGCATTCTCAGTAGCTTTAGTTCCTAAACCAAGAGCGGTATGGTAACGGACAGCTTATCGAAACTCCTTTTAGTTTCGATACGGGAAGAAGTGTGA
>NC_142940.1:32898918-32921418 GCF_046866305.1 Octopus bimaculoides
TTCTCCAATTCTTAAAATAAATTGGAGAATTGCTGTGCTAGGGGTAAACCAAAGAAAACCAATTATTGCTTATTTTACTCCATAAAAAAAATGGTTTTCATTTCTGGTTGTTCCACATATGCATTTTAAAACAATTCAATCGTCCCATTACGTAAAGTTTTCCGTTATCCCAGCTGCAAACACAACAAACGATGCCGTACTTATTACAGTTGTTGTAAAGGTTATTTTTATTTCACTTACAGCTAACAATGTCGTTTTCGCTATAGCTGTCGTCATCTCCATTCATGAAATAAAACACAAATATTAATGTTGTTTGCTTATGTAGACAACGCTTACTATGTCTTTTAATACACTCACGAAATAACTATTTTCTGTGATAAACTAATATTCTCTAACAATATGACCTTATGTAGAGATAAATCCTCTTCCAGAAGAAGCTATTGTAAAAGTTGCAAAATTATGAATGTAATTGTATGAGCGCTGGTTTATATTTAATAGGTTAATCATAGTCTTTGTAGGCCTTCCAACAGTTGTAAAATATTTTTGTTGTGGTCGTTGTTCTTTAACCTAAGATTAACTTTGATCAAGACGCGATAAATACTAATTCGGGCCATGTGTCTGTGAGTATAGGTGGTGCTGTAAGTGTGTGTAGTGTGATGTGTGTATACGTGTGTGTGTGTGTGTGTGTGTGTGTGTGTGTCAGTGTGAGTGATGCTTGTGAGTGTCCGTGCAGTGTGGATTGTGAGTGAGTTGAGTACGGTGTGGTGTATGTGAATATGAGTGGTGCTGTAAGTGAAAGGGTGGACATAATTTTACTTACATATGTGTATATATTCCTATATTCAAGTGTCCGGTTATGAACATATCTGTACTCACGCATTCATAAGTATATGCATGTGTGAACGCGTGTATGCGAATGTGAGATCGTCTCATGCGTGCGTGTCGTTAGGTTTTGTTACGATTGTTGATCTGTGTATCATGTAGCAAATCTAAGTTGACTGAAGATTACATTAACTGTCTCCAATTGGCAACATCAGTCAGGACATATTGATTACATGATTAGACGGAGATATCTAAACAGAGCAGTCAGTTGGTCCCTGAACGAAATCCAAGATGGTAGGCCGTTTGTCGGAACGTCTGTCACGTACGACCTCGAACAACGCTGCTCACATATTTCTGGATGTTTCTCTGTAATAAATATAACAAAAGAATATTTATATTTATTTTAAAAAATAACTTTATAAAACAAAACACAAATTTTTTTTTTAAATAGTCAAGGACCGCCATATTGTAGTAAACTGGTAACAACTGTGTAACGCTGCTAATCGTGTAACTTAGTGATGGTGACTTTTTATCACCCAGGGGAGATTAAGATGATACAAAGGAGAAAGGAAACATGATAGTTTCCGATCAAATTTCACACAACATTTGTTTGTGGCGAATATTTTCAAGTTAAAGGAAAGTCATCCATCTTGAAACAAAGATAAAAACAACAAACACAAAAAAAAAGAAGTGGGGGGACACAGGGGAAGAATGGACAAATAATGTTACCGTGACCATCCAACAGGGTGTGTGAGATTTTACACATCAATATCCAGTATTTGACAATATTGAGGTCATTACATTAATCAGTGTTGTTTACCGGCCGTTTTTAACAAAAGAAAGAGAATCTTTGGCCAGAACAATAACAACAGCGACGACAAAAAACAACAAGATATCATTCAGTGAAGATATAGGAAGATGTTAACCTTTGACACGTTGTCAAAATTAAGCAATAAGCGAGTGTCAATGAGTATGGGTCACTGGTACAGTTTAAATGATAAATCTCTGTTAAATGTTCTGTTGGTGGGTTTTTTAACACTGAGCAGCAGCGCTTCCTAATCATTTCGTCGACTTCCAGCGTGAAATATTAACACAAACCATGCCAGAATCACACCATTCTCTCGTGTTTTCTATAACAACTCTTTATTCCGTGTCTGTTTCTCTTCAAACAAACAGTAATTAAATGAAAAACAACATAATTGAGATAATTGTGTCTTTTCTTCCCTCTTTCCTTTTCTCTCCCTTTCAGTCCCTTTCTCGCTCTTCTCTCTTTAATTCTTAAGTAAGATGAAATATCTGATACGATGATGGAACGGCAGCTTCGATGTTTTGGTCACATATGGCCCATTATATTCTAAAACAATGCACTCAGCAATCCCTTCCTTAAATTAGGTTTCTGTTCAGTTCTCATAAGGAGCAGGCGTAGTTGTAGGATTAGGAAGTTTGCTTCATAAGCGACTGACACTGGGTTCGATTTCACTACGTGGCATCTTCGTAAGTTTGACAAGTGATTATTCAAGCACCTCTCTTCCACCCCACATTGAAAAAAAGGAAACATACTTTGTCTGAAAAAAATGATAGGATAATCACGACTGGAACGCCTTTGATTATAAATATGCTCAACCAGGGCTTATCTGGAGCTTAAACAAGAGCAGCAGCAATGGAGAGAAGGCGTTTAGTTCTGTACTCTATTATTTTGGTCAACATCTACTACTACTACTACTACTACTACTACTACTACTACTACTACTACTACAACTACTATAACTACTACTACTACTACTACTACTATTACTATAACTACTACTACTACTATAACTACTACTACTATAACTACTACTACTACTACTACTACTACTACTACTATAACTACTACTACTACTACTACTACTACTATAACTACAACTGTTACTGCTGCTGCTACCACCACTACCACTACTACTGCTGCTGCTACTACTATTAGGACAAAACCAACAACAGGGACAGGAATATGAACAAGAACATTAACAACTAAGTCAGTAATGCAATATCACGTGACTGGAAGGGGTGGCGATTGCAATGAATAGCAATTTGTTTTCATAATAGACTCCAAACCCACATATATATTTTATATATAAAAATATGTATATCTTACATCTCAAAATATGGACATCATATCTTACATATAAAACACGTTTATCAGATCTTACATATAAAGCTATACTACAAGTAATCCTCACACCATTCTATCACTGGTTTATGAAAGCAAAAATTAAACAAATTGTGACGCAACATATCAACCAGAAAAACCTCCTCTCCACAGCTCAGTGACTCACAAATTCATAAAACGTTCTAAAAAAAAAAAGTCCGAGACCCTCAGAGACAATATCGATGAGTGACTTGTGGGCCTCGGCCTACTTGTTACCAACCCCTAGACTACAAAATAAACCTTAACTTTCCACAAAGCTGAATCCGAGATACAGTTATTAACAATTAAAATCCATAGAAATTACTTCACTTCACCATCATCAGATCCTTTTTTTTCTCTCGCTCTCAAATACTTTTTCTGTATTTCCCCTCCTTTACAAGTTTATCATAAAACAGTTTAATGACATTAACATCATTGTATTAATAGGCGTGGCTGCTTGGTAAGCAACTTGCTTCCCAACCAGATGGTTCCGCGTTCAGTCACACTGCGTGGCACCTTGGGCAAGTGTCTTCTACTAAAGCCTCGAGCCAACCAAAGCCTTGTGGACAGATTTGGTAGACGGAAACTGAAAGAAACCTGTCATATATGTCTGTGTGTGTGTGTGTGTGTCTTTGTTTCTGTATTTGACAACCGGTGTTGGTGTGTTTACGTTCCCGTAACGTAGCGGTTCGGTAAAAAAGACCGATAGAATAAAGACCGGCTTTTAAAAATTAAGTCCTTTTTTTTTTCTTTAAGCAAGTTTCAGATTTCTTAAGAAAAAATTCTAAAACCCTTTTCACCTTTTCTTGTTTCGTTCCTTATCGCTTTTAACTTTTTCTTGATTTATTCAGTTACAGTATTTCACCCACCTCCTTTACCTTCCTAACCTCTCCTACTAACTACATCAACCCTGTTGTCTTACTATACTATTCAACTAAAAATTCTTCAAGGTGATACCCCAGTATGGCCACTGTAGAAAATTAAACATAAAAGAAATTCCGCGTATGTACAAGACATTTACAGCCTCTTCATTGTAATTTCAAATTAATTAATATATAATTTTAATCCATATATACCACATATTGCATAACATAAACAACATTATTATATTGATTAAATATAACCAACCCACCATGTATTAATTAAATATTAATCAGCATCCATTATACAAAGCAATAACAGCTTTCTTGTATTAATTTAATACTGATTAACATCCATATAGATTAAGGCGCCACGCAGTGGAACTGAACCACGTGGTTTGGAAGCAAATTTCTTAACCACGCAGCCAGGCCTACGCCAAATTAATACAAATTATCATCCATATGAACAGAATTATAACATAACATTAACAACTTCATTATATTAATCAGTATTAACATCTATGTTGCTAAATTTACAACTAACTAACATCCATCCATGCAAAACAATTATATGACATTAACAGTATTTTTATATTAATTAACTTTTCATTAAGATCCTTAAAAACAACATTAAATAAAATACATTTAGCACACGCCTCTCCAAAAATGTTCAAATTATAAAAATAATTTTAGCCTAAAAATACTTCCTCTCACTGAAATCTCAAAATTTCTCCCTGCTTTCCAATATGTATGTGAGGTGGTACGGTTCCTCTGTGTGTGTGTGTGTGTGTGTGTGTGTGTGTGTGTGTGTGTGTGTGTGTGTGTGTGTGTGTGTGTGTGAGATATATATATATATATATATATATATATATATATATAGTTGAAATTTACAGAAAAGCAAAACACGAAGAAAGGTGTATGAACAACAAACAGGTGTATTAGTTTAACACTCGGGAAGGTGAGAAAGTCATTTACGTTTCGAGCCTACGCTCTTCAAGAGAAAGGAACACGATGAAATAAACAGAGAGAGAATAAAAGAAAGCTTTTGGAGCTAGCGGTCCATTAATATTCTTCGGTCGCGTTGCTTTCGCAGATTCTCATGACTCTCTGTCTTCATCCAATTTCATTATTATGAATTTGAATTGAGTCACAGTGAATCTTTCCAGTGGCTGATTACACAGTTATGGATGTCTCCGCTACGGATGTGTTACAGTTACTCTCTTGGTAGAGCTTGCTGATCCTGACCGTTGATGTTCAAGGATTCCTCCGCTCAGAATCAATGTAAAAAACACCGTTGGTTCAGTTGAGCTCTTCCACTACCTCTTCACAATCTGTCATGCTGCAGTCCTATGACTTCACCGTATCCCTGGCAGGATGGCTGAACGGGTGCTATGCCTTGCCAAAGGGCAGCCCGAAACTATGCAAGGCACAGTCGTCATTCCGTAAGTATTTGCAAATACCCGCATAGATACATGTAATGTACATATATATATATATATATATATATATACACGCACGCACGCCCACACACACACATACACAAACGCACACACACATATCCAGGGCCAGCTCAAGGTACCGGCAACTCGAGCAATCGCCCGGAGTGCCATGTGCTAGGGGGCACCAAGGAGAGCGTTGTCAAAGACAGAGAAATTTCCACGACCGTCATCTTGTACACGCCGAACTTCAGCTTGCCCGGGGCGCTAGCATCCTTAGGGCCCGCATCCCTAGGGCCGGCCCTGTATATATCGTGTTATGCTTAGGAGCGTTGCGCGATGCCAGAATTTTCCGATTCGAGTCGAACAGAACAAAACAAATCACTCCAAATACTTGTTGTTAGAGTATCCGTCTAAATGAAGTAAGGATTGGCAAGCTTGTAATAGCATGAGTCGTATAATACATGATAATGAAGTCAAACCAAGTAATGAGATTATAAATGCATTTAATACGTGCGTTTCACATCTTTGCGTAATATTTTGAAATGTCTTAATTGAGGAAGATCACCTAAAATTAAGTCTCATTACATTACCTTTTATCTTTTATTATTTATTTGTTTCAGTCATTGGATTGCAGCCATGCAGGAGCACCACTTTGAAGGGTTTACTCTACGGGTTCTCAACTATTTTTTACTTATGAACCCCTTTCTTTACAATTTTGTAGCCATTCGATATTTAAAAACTAGTTTTATAGAAACTTCCTTCAAAATTCCTATTTTGTTTTTCCCACATTAACTTGCTGTAGATTGAACCATGTAAAATATTAGAGAAAGAAGCTTAGCTGTTTCTAGCAAAGAATACTAATACATACATCTAAAGTAAAATTTTCTCAGAAGCCCTTACTATTGCGAATCCCCAATTTACTATTTTGTTGCGAAGACATCCCCACACCCACACCCACAAAAAAAAACTTTATATGGACCTTCAGAGGCCATCATGTAGATCCAGGTTGAGAACCACTGGTTTAGTCGAACAAATCAACTACACTACATATTTTAAAGCCTGCTACTTGTCTATTGTCTGTGTATGTGTGTATGGGGGGGGGCACATATACGTTTACACACACACGCGCGCTTAATTGACTTGAGCATCTTAATCCTTCAACCGTCTTCCATACACAAGATAGTGTTTAACCCGGGGTTGACAAAAGGGACAAAAGCGAGTTCGAATCGAAGCCATTAATCACACAGTTCTGCGTGCATCGATTTGGTTGCTACTTCTAGGAGTTCATCATGATAAACAAACCGAATTGAGGTTTCTATATCGTCGCAAGCGGTCTCGTTTTCGCCGGTGGTCTCGTTGTCTGACCTAACAACAGACCACGTAGTAGTAGTAGTAGTAGTAGTAGTAGTAGTAGTAGTAGTAGTAGTAGTAGTAGTAGTAGTAGTAGTAATTCAAGCAGGCAGGCAGGCAGGCAGTAGTGATTAGTTGCCAGCGTAGTTAGTGTCTGAGATATACAACCCCGTTTTGACCTAACCAAGAAGATATCAAGATAATAGCCACATGTCTCAACAGTTGCTACCAATTAGATAATTTCTAAGGTGATCTATTGTGGCCGGAAAATGTCTTTCAGTTAACATAAAAAGAGAGAAGAGGAACGAGAGAGAGAGAGAGAAGGAGCGAAGGGGTGAGTGAAACGAGAATACGAGAATGACAGAGAAAGCAGACGCGACTGCATATACAAGAGAGAAAGGTTATACATACATACATATATACATACATACATATATACATATATACATACATACATACATACATACATACACACACACACATACATACATACATACATACACACAGTCATACATATTTAATCAATATATTGTGTGTATGTGTCTGTGTGTATATGTGTATGTGTGTGTGTATGTATATATATATATACATATATATATATATGCATACATACAGTAACAAACTAAGGAAAGGAATTCCTTCAAAGGGGTGTGTAAAGCATCCAATTCACTGGTACGCCAGTTGAATACCGCATGAATATGGGTATAATGCAAATTACAAACAATAAATTAAAGAGACAGAATTGACAATCCAATAATTTATTTATATTATAACATAATATACTATGAATATAATATAATATAAGATAGCATAACAAGTCACTAGAAAACCAAAAGAACCAACAATTTGTTTCGACTTATATCATTATTTGATTTATAAACAATTCAATTCACTTATATAACTCTGACCAGAGCTATGGTTTAAAGATAGACGAAATTCCGTGTGAAAGGACGGCTGGATTGTAAAAAAAAATAATTCAAATGCTTATGCATTACGAGCGTGAGCGTTAACTTTCAACTTGAGTAATATTATACGGTTTTTCGCTGGTATAATGGAGAAATTACCAACTGACATTGAAAGACACTCTGGTCCAACCCAGAAAGGACTTTATGAAAGACCTTATTACTGAGACTTTCGCATTCATACATAGAATTCGTTGGATCACTTTTCATCATGAAAGAGATATTGTTAAAGAAGGAAACCTCCTTAATGAAGTTTTTGAAATTTATAAGAACTTCAAAACCAGAAAATGTCCACCTCCTAACCGCCATTTGGAGGCTTTTGAGAAGGATATATGGAAGATCGTCAAGAATACCAAGTTTGTCAAATATCCCTTTAGAGGGAATGAACACCTGTTGAAAATGAAGGCTTTAGTATGTGAACAAAAAAAAAAAATAAGAGCAAAAAGGGAATTATTGTGTCTTCGGACAAAACTGGTAATTTATATCATTTGGATATTTATAGATATCATGAATTAATGGAAAATGAAATCACCAGTGGCTATAAAGTAGTAAGTAAAAATGTTTTAAGATCTATTTACTTAGAAGCTAAAAAAATTATGTGTGATTTTGAAGACAGAACTGAGCCTTTTGTGCCTAGGAGGCCCAGAATCGTTTTGAAAGATCATATATATAACTTCTTCTCCAACCCTAAAGTTAGATTAATTTACCCAGGCAGTTCTGACCTGGGTAGATTAAGTAAAATTATTCTAAACAAGTATATACCTAAACTTAAAGAAATATTAAAGCTAAATCTCTGGTCCAATAACCAGGAAGCCATTAATTGGTCTGATAAATTAGATAATAAAAATAGAAATAAATTCATTCAGCTTGATATTAATAATTATTGCTCTTCTATTAATTCCATTGTGCTAAATAGTGAACTTATATTTGCTAGGAAAAATTCTAACCTCAGTTTAAGAGAAATTAAAGTTATTTTAGAAACCAGGAAGTCCATTATTTTATTTTATAACAAATAGTGGGCCAGAATGTTTTGACAAAACCATGGGCTCTGCCGATTCCGCTCAGGTTACTGACTTAGTGGGTATATACACACTATATCATTTCCATAATGAATTTCTAGGCATTAAAGGTGAACTCTATAGAGATGATGCACTATTTTTGGTTAATAGTCAATCCAATAGAAAAATAAACCTATATATGAAAAAATTCCATAATTGTTTTAAAAGATTTGGTTTATCTCAATAGAAAATAAGCATGATTCAGTTAATTACCTGGGTGTTAATCTGAACTTTGTTACTGGCCTATACAGTCCTTAACACAAACCCAGTAATAATTTTGAATATATCAACTTTCATAGTAATCACCCTAAAGCGATCACAAGAACTTTGGTTAATAATATTTCGAGACGTGTTTCTTATTTATTCTCTAATGAGGAAATCTAAGCTTTAGGGATGAAGTGATGAGGATTAATGACATGCATACCTTTCCCAACAACATTAGTACAGTAAGTGAAACAGTTTTTAACCAAGAATCGAAGCCATAACGGCGGAAGTAGCTTATTACGATCACGGAGCATTTTATGTAAAAAGAATAAGTACTTGATAATATTAAGCACCATGACCATGCTTGGAGAATTTGATAACAACTTCATGTGATTATCCGTAATTAAAATATGTGACTTTTACTGTATCTTATTTGATTGGTCTATGTTAAAGTGACAATATAATGTAAATTGATTTCATGCAATTTATTATAGCTTAATATTAAAGGATAGGAGAGCAGTCGGCTTGCAGAATCATTAGAGCGTCTGAGAAGAGAGCTATTTAACAACAGTTTGACATAAAACGGGTGAAGGCGTGTTTACAGCTGAATGACAAACTCGTTGCGAAACAGTTGTAAAGAAACCCAGTTTAATTTTCTGTGCCAAGAAAATTAATGGTTTCAGTGCAAAACTTCAAAGACCGTAGATATAACTACATTATATATGTATCCACACTTCTATACATACGCTATATTCTGCATGAATATTTGATACTTAATAACGTAGCCGAAGAATGCACCCCTGCATATTAGATTGAGTGTTTCAACTATGTCTCGGTTTCGGAGTATTAAGAAGCTATAGTTCTCTCTGAAAGTAGAAAATGTTGAATAAGAAACTAGCGTATATGTGCCTTTATGTATGTGCGTATTTATGTGTGTATGTATGTATGTATGTATGAATGCATGTATATATATATATATATGCGTTTGAATGCGTGTTTATATGTGTATACGTATACGTATACATGTGCATATATATATATATATATATATATATATATATATATATATATATATATATATATATATATATATATATATATACATACATATATAACATATATATGTATATACATATATACATACACAGACACACATACAGACGTATGCATGCGAATTTAGGTCCATAAGGTATATGATTTACCCTTTCTGTATGAATGTGTGCGCGTGAGTGAGTGAGTGAACGTGTGTGTGTGTGTGTGTGTGTGTGTGTGTGGTTGTGCGCGTGTCTGCGTCCGTTCTAGAGAAGCACCAACTAAGCTCCATCATCTTATCTTCTTTCAGTCACCGAATAACCCTGCACCTATCTAAAAGGTTCTTGTGTTCTTATCTAACATAAATATATAGAAATATATAAATACATCAACGTACAATCACACTTATATTTACATACACAGATAGATGCATAAATGAATTGATAGACACATACATTCGACCACTTGAACATTTATGTATGGGCGTTTCTGTGTTTGCGTATATATGTGTATACTCATAACTATATATATATATATATATATATATATATATATATATATATATATATACGTGTTGATATAAGTATATATTTGTATATATACGAATGTATTTGTATGGGTATGTTTATATATTTATATTTATGTACTTCTGGTATATTCTATTGATGACGGTAAAGTAATTTGTATTACTAAACTAGAAATCAGACGGATTAACCTCAAAATTTTACTAAATCTCCTTTCTTTATTTGCTCGTTTTCAGCCTTGTGCAATTGGAGTGTAATTTGAAGTGGTATTTAGAGTCTTTTGATGTCTATCTCTAGCGTGTAGGTACTGTTTCTCAGTACCCTTAATTATATTTATATCTATGTAATTATGTATTTACATTAATGTTTACCTATATGGTTTTTATTACATGCTGGCCACTGATAAGATCATAAGTTGATTTTTCGTTAATCATGTATGTATATATATATATATATATATATATATATATATATATATTTATATATATATATATATATATATATATATATATATATATATATATATATATATATATATATATATATATATATATATATATATTTTAAATATATACTTTTATAAAACAAATTTTACAAAATATATAGTATCTGTTAACAGTCTTAGCAAAAAGCTCACAGTTGAGTTTTTGTATATATATATGTATACATGTCTCTTAAAGGATAGAGCTCAAAATCAATGCATTTAAGATACTTTATTGCAGCAACAATTATAAAAACAGAAACAACCACAATAAGCCAAACCTATGCACATTTCAATAGGGTATCCCGGAAAAATAAACCACATCATAAGATGTCTCGTAAAATATTGTAACAAATTACAACATATTACAAATTTCTGGATACTCCATCTCATCAGGGTCGCATTATTGCCATCACCAATACTATTATTAGCAAAACACACACATCATCCAAGAGGGTGAAAGAATAATCGACGGCACGCAACCTACCATCGTTATTTTTCTTACAGAATGTAAACAAACCAGTCAACCGAAATCCAGCGACGTACACCGCCCGGTTTACAGCGTAAAAATCCCTTGCCAAAAATTCATCCCCCATGTACATCAAGATTTCCTATCGGATCTTCCTATAACGATAGTGTATTAATTAATTCATTAATTATACCCGCCCACGCCCACGCACCGCACACCACCACCCACATGCCCACACCTACCCCCACACACACATATACCTATACTTAGATACACACACCCATATATATTTATATGTATTTTTTATGTATAACCATACACCCAAACACATATACACACAAACACATATATACACTCACATATGTATGCATATACATATACACACATACAGATACACATGCACCCACATAAACGCGCACAGATACACACACACATTTACATATATACGCATGCATACTCACATACACACATGCGAACATATGTACATACATACATATAGCTATACCTCCATATATACATCGATACATATGCACATACACACACACAAGCTTATATATGTTTACATGTTTACATGTACACACATACACATACGTCTCCATACACACATATATACATATATACACACATACACTCTCACGTGTCTCCACATGTATACCTACACCCATATACATATACACTCATATATTTGCGCCACAGACCTAATTCCAGTAAGATATATAGAGATGAATATACCTCTTCCTTAATTTCGAACTTGTGCCTATACACATTCCGGTAATTCCTATTTATAAAATGCATACGTATGTCTATACATATGTAGACATCTGTAAGCTTTAAACGTTATTTTATTAACTAGGTGACCCTTGGAAAAAAGTATGGAAAATAATTCCAAGTTACATAACGAACAAGTACTTTTACCCTTGTCGTACGGCATCGATTTGCCTACTAACAACCATTCAAGGGAGTAATCCTTTTTCTCATCTTTCAATTTCCAAACTAAATTACTAAGCGCCGTACTATATTGCTTATTTTTCCGGGATACCCTATTGAAATGTGCATAGGTTTGGCTTATTGTGGTTGTTTCTGTTATTATAATTGTTGCTGCAATAAAGTATCTTCAATGCATTGATTTTGAGCTCTATCCTTTAAGAGACATGTATACATATATATATATATATATATATATATATATATATATATATATATATATATATATATATATATATATGTATATATATATATATGTGTGTGTGTGTGTGTGTGTGTGTGTGTGTGTGTGTACACACACACACACGAGTAAGCACATACATGCAAAACAAGGAGGGGGAAAATAGTACTCGAATACCAAAGGTAGAGCAATATGCCTTTTAATTAAAACTGCAAAAAAATCACAAAAAAACTGTTACTCTGAGTTTTACGTTTCCGTTCGTCGGACAGTTGTGATCAAGACTGGAATAAAATTGTGATGGTACATGTAATATACGATTTAATATAATACAGTTTGCTGAATAAGCATTTGGATTTGATTGAATAACTTATTTTCAAAACATAAACAGTGCTGTATTCACTGACGGTTGGGCGCTTTGGGGTGTATAAACTGAACAGTAAAATATAAATATACCGTATGATATAATATCGAAAAAAACCTTGAGTGAAAAGGCAGTAATGATGCATTTCCAGAAGAGATTAATTAATAATTATTAATTAATAGAAGCGTAAGTTCGTTTATAAATATTTTTATAAATTATGGTTGAGTAACAGTTTTTTTGTGATGTTTTTTCAGCTTTAATAAAAAAAAGTATATATATGTATATGTATATATTATATACACACTCTCATATATACAAACTTACATGCGCATAGGTTTTTTGACTTAATATTGTAATACACATGAACCCACAACAACGATGACATCACTCCCAACGACATCAATAACAACAATATCAAAAAGGAAGGGCCAAGTCGATTACATCGACCCTTGTAGTTAACTGGCGCTTATTTTCGCATCCTGAAAAGAATGAAAAACAAAGTCGATAGCATTTGAATTCAAGTACGTAAAGCTGGAAAAAATGCCGCTAATTTTTTCCAATGCGCTAAATATTCTGCCAGATCACCTTCTTAATAATAATAATAATAATAATAATAAATACAAAAAGAGGGTTTGTGCGGCAAGTAAGAAAAATATTGGCTTCAAAGCTAAATGCCAGAAACGTTATTTCGGGAATAAACTCGCGCGCAGTCGCAGTAATTCAGTATGGCGCTGGAATCCTGAAGTGGACAGAAGAGAAACTAAAGGAGATGGACAGGAAATCAAGAGAACTCCAACGATGCACGTGGATGAGCCCATCATTCACGTGCAGACACTGATCACCAATACACGAAGAGAGCAAATGGAGGAAAAGGACTCGTAAGTGTGGAAGACTGCGTGCGTATCGAACTCGAGATACCTAGCCCAAAGTAAGGAAACTTTGCTAGTGACAGTCAGGAACGAGGGAGAACAGAGAAAAAAGGGAAAACAAAGGAAGAAATACAAAAAGGACATTAAGAAGAATTACACAAGAAGGGACTACACAATCAATTCTATGTAGCCACAACAGAAGTTGCTGGAAAAGATAGGTGGGATCTGCTGATGAAAGGAATCTTTAAAAAAAGAGACAGAGAGTACTATACTGGTAGCGCAGGACAAAGCTTTGGTCACGAACTGGAGGGTCAACCTTAGGAATGAGCAAGTATCTCCGCTGTGCCGCACGTGAAATAGGGTGAATGAAACCATTGCCCATATCACGAACGAATGCCTTAGATTTGCCCCAAAACACTGCAAAGTGTGGTGATACGACCAGGAAGCGGAAGTACTCCATAGGAAACTGTGCAAAAAGTGGGGGCTACAGAGAAGCAAGACGTATTATGAGCACAAACCGCAGAGAGTGGTGGAGTTGGAGACTAAGCAAAATTCTCTGGGATTTTCCAATCCAAACAGATTAAGCGCTAGAGCATAACAGACTAGACCTAGTGGTGGTGGAAAATATGCTACATAGTTGATGTTGCATGTCCCCTTGACTCACGAAAAGATAGATAAATACAACCCTCTTAAGTACGAAATAGCCCGGCTATGGAAAAATGAAGGTGAAGATAGTGCCAATTACTGTTGGGTCCTTGGGAACAGTATCAGAAGGCACCAAGAGAAATATAAAGGAAATTGGTATAGACTACCCAGTAGAACTGTTACAAAAGGTTTGCTTCATTGGCACGGTCAGAATAATCAGGAAAATATCAGGTAGCTGAAAAGAGCGAATAGCATAGTACCGTAGGCTGCTGGTAGTAAGCCCGCTACGCTTGCAAGACTCCAGGAGCTTCAACAAAACCTGTGATAAAGAGATGATAATAATAATAACAACAACAACAACAATAATAATAATAATATGCTGTAGTCCGCTATAGTGCACCCATCCTGAAATGGACACGAGCGGATATTAACCAACTTGATCGCACAACCCGAAAGACAATGACAATGTATGGTGCTCTCCACCCTAAGGTGAATGCACATAGGCTCTACATGAAGAGAGATGAAGGTGGACGTGGGCTGATTAGCGTAGGGGAGTGTATCAACAGTAAAAGAAGCAATATGGCAGAATATTTGGTAAACAGCAAACAAGACCTGCTAGAGTATGCTGCTAATGCAGAAGGATTTAACAAAAATGGACTTGAGAGTGCTCATGAATTCTGATCATGAACAGCCAAAGAGACAGAAGAAACCCAACTCAGCATGGAATTACATGGTCAGTTCCACCATGAAACTAACAAATTAAAAGACCAGGAAGTATCATGGAGGTGGCTTAACAAGAGTGACCTAAAAAGGTAAAAAAAGAATACTGAAAGCCTAATCATCGCTACCCAGGACCAGGCATTGAATACCAACTCAGTGAAAAAGAATATATTCCACAAAAGTGCAACGATCCTCTGCAGAATGTGTGAGAAGAGGGTCGAAAGCGTGACTCACATTGTTAGTGCTTGTGAAAGTTTTGCGCTGAAAGAGTACAAGCGCAGACACGACAAGGTAATCCAAACCCCCCACTGGCTACTATGCCGTAAGTATGGGTATGAAGTTACGGGTGGTTGGTACCAACATACACCGGAAAAGATAATGGACGAAAAGGGGAAGGCAAAAATCCTCTGGGACTATTAGTGCACCGAAGGTTGGATATAGTAACCTTTAGGAGGGACAAACAAGAGTGCCTAATAATCTACGCGGCAGTGCCTGGGGATCAACATATCATCAGGAAAGAAAGCCAAAAGGCCGATAAACATGGAGACCTGAGAATTGAGACGTGGCAGCTACGAGAGTCAAACATAAAGGTTATCCTTATTGTCATCGGACCATTGGGTTCAGTACCACCCAATCTAAAAAAAAACATCTGAAAACTTTAGAAATGCCCTACAATCTAGGAGTATAGCAAAAGTTGGCATTACTTGGAACTGCATGCATATTGCTTCAAGTACTGTCTGTCCGAGGTCCTTGTTGCGACGTGACAAACGGTACAAAGCCCCGGTAGACACAATATCATCAATCAACAACCTCTCGATACTGTATACTGTGCGACGTCTATATTATTATTATTAATAATAATAATAATAATAATAATAATAATAATACTATAGACGAGTTAGATCAATACTAAAAACAGAGCTCAATGCTAAAAACAAGATAATGGGTATCAACACTTTAGCTGTCCCAGTTATAAGCTACAGCTACAACATCCTTAACTGCACACTAAACGAAGTATGTAAAATAGACAGGAAAACAAGAAAAATAATGACAGGATATAGGATGCACCACCCAAAATCTGACATAGAAAGGCTATATATACAACGTACAGAAGGTGGCAGGGGTCTTATACAGCTAGAAAACTATTATAAAATAACCACCATAGGACTGCAAAAATACCTACTCCAAAAGCAAGGGAAACTAATACAAATAGCCACAAAACACGAGCAAAACAAAAAACTGTTTTCAGTATTTAATGAAGCTGACAAACAAGAAATCAATCTACCTAACAAAGAAGAAGAAGAAGAAGAAGAAGAAGAAGAAGAAGAAGAAGAAGAAGAAGAAGAAGAAGAAGAAGGAGGAGGAGGAGGAGGAGGAGGAGGAGGAGGAGAAGAAGAAGAAGAAGAAGAAGAAGAAGAAGAAGAAGAAGAAGAAGAAGAAGAAGAAGAAGAAGAAGAAGAAGAAGAAGAAGAAGAAGAAGAAGAAGAAGAAGAAGAAGAAGAAGAAGAAGAAGAAGAAGATATAAAACAAATGAAATCCAAACTAAAACTAGAACAGCAACGGACCATGATAAAACGATGGCAAGAAAAGTCCCTACATGGTAAATACTGGGCTAAACTAAATGCGAAAGAAATAGACAGAGAAAAATCCCAGCAATGGCTGAGAAGCTCAGGACTCAAAGCAGAGACTGAAGGATTTTTAATTGCTGCACAAGACCAGAGCCTCCCCACCAGAAATTACCAAAGACACATAATGAAAAGAAATATAACAAGTAACTGTGGAATATGTGGAGATGGACAAGAAGCAATAAATCATATTATCTCTGGCTGCCCAGTCCTGGCTAGAAGGAATATATTCACAGACACGACAGAGCTGGGACCTATATACACTGGAAGCTATGCCAACACTATGGAATAACAACAGAAAAAAGATGGTATAAACACACGCCAGAAAAGGTCACAGAAAACGAGAAAGCAACCATATTCTGGGATATGCCAATACACACAGATAGAGAAATTAAGGCAAATAGACCAGATATAGTTGTCAAAGATCATGAAGAAAAAAATGCTTTCTAATTGATGTATCAATACCAGCAGATGCCAACGTTTCTCTGAAAGAAATGGAAAAACTTTCAAAATACAAAGACCTGGAAATAGAGATAACTCGAATGTGGAATCTAAAAACAGAAACAATTCCTATCATAGTAGGTGCCTTAGGTATAATAAAAAAATATTCAGACAAATGCATAACAAAAACACCAGGACTTACAAATATATATAACATACAGAAAATTGCACTACTGGGTACTGCACACATTCTACGCAAAACACTTTCAATACAGCACCACAGCAAACCACAGCACATAAGAGCGCCACAGCAAACCACAGCACATACCCAAGGCGCACAGAGCTGCGCTCGGTAGTGAAGTGAAAGCACGTTATAAAAATAAAACTACTGAACAATAATAATAATAATAATAATAATAATAATAATAATGATAATAATAATAATAATAATAATAATGATCTATATGGATGATCTAAAATTGTTTGCCAAAAACGACAAAGAATTAGAAGAGCTCCTGAATATTGTCAAAGAATTCAGCTCTGATATAGGTATGGAATTCGGACTTGATAAATATGCAATGGTTACTTTCAAGACAGGGAAGTTTGTGAAGGCAGAAAACATAAAACTTGATACCACCACAGTTATTCGAAAACTAGACCAATCCGAAGTATACAAATATCTGGAAACCAATGAAGGTGATGGTATCCAGCACTCTAAAGTGGAAGGGAAAATCTGCAAGGAATGCTATCGAAGGGTAAGAATGGTCCTAAACTCAGAATTAAATGCTGCTAAAAGAATTAATGCGACCAATTCTTTGGCAATTCCAGTAACCACATATAGCTTCAGTATCATTTAGTGGAGTCTCACTGACATGCAAAATATGGACGGAAAGATCTGTAAAATCTTTACAAGGTATTGAAAGCACCATCCAAAATGAGATGTAGACAAGATTTTTCTCCCAAGAAAAATAGGTGGAAGAGGCCTGATGCAGCTCGAACAATCCTTCAAATCCGCAATAATATGCATTGAAATTTATCTTGATACAACAAGTGATGTGCTCTTACGAAATACACTGAAGCATGAAGATTCCAAGCAAGCTTCAGTCATGAAGCTTAGTCAGAAATTTTAAAAGTCTCTTAGCTTACAGGTTAACAATAAGATTGATTAAAAACGCCCAAATACTGACAGACCTGCCATTGCTTCTTCTGATTTAGAAATTAACATTCAGAAAGACCAAAGAGATCCAAATAGTGACAATCCTATCATTGATACAAAAAACAAAATGCAAAGAAGGCTTGCATGAATAATATCGAAGACAACTGAAAAGGTAAACTCCTGCATAGAAAATACCCTAACCGCCTGTCCAAGCCAGATATTGATCAAAATCTAATACACCAATGGCTACAAGGGACAGGTTTGAAAGAGGAAACAGAAGGTTTTGTTATTGCAGCGCAAGATCAGAGCCTACCTACCAGATACTACCATGCAAATGTCCTTAAAGATGGATCTGACCCATCGTGCAGAATTTGCGGAAAATTCACAGAGACAATTGATCATGTTGTTCCTGGCTGCCCAGTCCTCGCTGAAAAGGAGTACCTCATAACGCATGACAGACTATGGCAGTACATCCAATGGAATGCTTGTAAATACTACAAAGTTAAATCCCATGGTAAGTGGTACAGGCACCATCCAGAGGATGTTGTAAATGGCGAGGTCGTCACCATCTTTTGGAACTTCCCAATACAAGCAGACAGAAAATTGACACCAATCGACCAGACATTGTGATCAAGGACTACAACAGAGGAACTTGTCTGTTAATAGATATGTCTGTCCCACAAGATGAAAATGTTTCAAGAAAGGAATACAAAAAGCTTTTTCACTATAAAGTTCTACAAATTAAAATCACAAAAATGTGGAAGCTTAGTTCTACGATAATACCAGTAGTAATTGGTGCGTTGAAAATGATAAAGAAGGGAGCTGAGAAGTATATTAAGTAACTCCCTGGTAACTCCAGTCTCCGTGGTCTACGAAAGATAACCTTGATGGGTAGAGTCCATATACTACGGAAAGCACTCTCCGTCTAAAATGGAGTAAATGTGATGATAATTATAGCATGCATAGCAAAATAAAAGTGCCCTTGCAACTCTTGACCTTCGGAGGATGCCCGGTACTAAGGCAGCTGAAATAAAGTTATAATGAAAGGAAACCATAAATAATAATAATAATAATAATAATAATAATAATAATAATAATAATAATAATAATAATAATAATAATAATAATAATAATAATAATAATAATAATAATAATAATAATAATAATAATAATAATAAATCTGAAAAACTCTGAGGACTATCTGAAAATCTCTGAGGACTGGATGCTAAAACTTGTCTCAAAACATGAAAGCAAGAAAGCATCTTACTCAGTAACAAAACAGGCAAAGGAATATCTAAGTGAATTCCAATTGCAACAAATTCAAGAATTAGACGAACTAGAAACACCTGCAGAAAAAGCTAAGCGCTTGAAAACCCGTGCTAAAATTGCTGCCTTAGATATTATGACTGAAAAATGGCATGGAAAACCTCTCAATGGCAAATACCCAAGAGAGCGAATAATGCAGATATTGACAAAGCCCTTACCCATCAATGGCTAATGGCCTCTGGCTTGAAATCAGAAACAGAGGGGTTTATCATAGCAGCCCAAGATCAATGCCTACCTACAAAGAACTACCAGGCCAACATATTAAAGAACGGCAGCTCCTCATTATGTCGTATATGCCAACAACAAAATGAGACCATCGATCATGTTGTCTCCATGTGCAGTCTGCTTGCGCCTACAGAGTATCTCAACAGGCATGATAGAGCTGCACAATATATTCACTGGGTAATATGCAAAAACCTGGACTTGCCCCATGAAAAAAACTGGTGGGAACACAAACCACTCCCAGTACTTGAAAATGATCACATCACACTCCTCTGGAACTTCACCATTCAAACTGACAGAAAGATAGACGCAAATAGGCCAGACATCATACTGAAAAACTTCAGACAAAAATCATGCCTCCTCATTGATATGACTGTCCCAATCGATATAAACGTATCTGTCAAGACCTACCAAAAACTGAGCAAATATAAAGATCTTGAAATAGAAATGAGCAAAATGTGGAATCTGAAGACGAAAACAATACCTATTGTCATAGGTGCCCTGGGAATGACAGCGAAACGGGCTGATTACTACCTAGCTCAGATACCAGGAAACCCCAAAATGGCTGAAGTTCAAAAGATAGTGTTCATGGGAACTGCCCATATCCTACGTAAAATACTGTCCATGTGATCTCAAATTTTAAAACGAACACATAATTTTCTTATGGTTTCTTAAACATTCACTAGAACAAAACTGTACAAATCCAAATATATGGTACCATAGACATAACACCTACATGAACTTCTAACTTGTCTCTTGGGGTCTCTGGGTGAGACTTGGATCCAACTTGTACAAATGCAAAACAAAAGTCAAATATAAAATAATAATAATAATAATAATTTCTTTTATTTGCCATCAGGTCGAAGGAAGAGAGGGGCACTACAAAGACAGACATTAAGTGCAGGGTTTACATATAATGAAATGAGAGAAAAAAATATATTTATATAAAGGTATAGAAAGTATACACAGTATACAATAAGACAGAGTAGGGAGGCATACATAGCATACACTAATAAAAATAAAATAAAATAAGATAATTAAAGATTTTTTTTTAAATGAATAAAAGGGGTACGATGATAGTGATGTGGCCGTCCTGACACAGGAGAACCTCTAGAGATAATCGAGGAAACCCATCTTGAACGCCAAAGGCAGATGCCCTCTCCAATTCCTATTTTCCTACTCAGAGATTTATACTTAGATTGGTACCATCCACTGTTGTCATTTCTGCAACTTTCACTCACTTTTCAATAAATTCACTTGAAGACATCACCTCCCTCTCCACTCTCACTTTCCTTTTCAAGTGAAACTTGAAAAAGTCGATGAATGTTTGTGCGTGTGTTTTTTGTGTCTGTGTTTGTCCCCCACTACCGCTTGACAACCGGTGTTGGTGTGTTTACATCCCCGTAACTTAGCAGTTCGGCAAAAGATATCGATAGAATAAGTACTAAGCTATAAAAAAAGTACTGAAGACTAAAAAAAAACACTTCCTGAAGATTGTGCTCTAGTATGGCCGCAGTCTAATTTATGATTGAAACAAGTAAAAGCTAAACGATAAACACCAAAAATTCTATTGGGTTTTGACAATCTAGATCGGTAGAATAATTGAACACCACAGACCATGTGAAAACAAAAAAATGCTTTATAACAGACGTTGCAATTCCTTGAAAACAAAACATCGCAAACAAAGAACTTCAAAATATCTCGAAATATGATGAATCAATATAAAAGCATCAAGATTGTAGGGATACCCTGCAACAAAAGTGAAACTTGTACTAGTTAACATCGGAACATTGATTGTAAGTGTACCCTCTCCAGTCAGTATCTGTGAATAGGTACATCATATTTCATCTATAAGACAACTTTGTTCTTCAGGAACAGTAGATACTTGATGAATACCTGATCAACAACAAAAGATACGGTTATCTTTGATTTCTACCTTACGATAAACTGTGTGAATTGTGTCATATAAGTGGATGATATCACTTACATGATTCATAGCTGCCCCGAAATTATTTGCAGCATATCACCTTGCCAATGAACTTGGCATTGTGGCCAAAACTATTTACAATACCGTCCATACAAAGGATTTTACTGATAGTCATGCAAAATTGCACCAGAACCAGAAAGGGCTCACTTCTTTAAAAGGAATACTGGCGGAACATTCCAATAAAAACAACAGTTTCGATATTGTTTTAAGGGACAGGGAGCAGAATGTCTTGTACCCTTGTATGTGTACGTATTTCTGTCTATATGAATATATATGAGTACATGTGTTTGTGTGCATGCATGTATGTATGTATGTATGTATGTATGTATGTATGTATGCATGCATGTATGTATATATGTCTGTCTGTATGTATGTATGTATGTATATATGTATCAATGAATTATGTATGTATCTATATATGTATGAGTGTATGTATTAATTAGTATATGTATGCATATAAGCGTATATATATGTTACGTGTATACTTATGTATGCACGTATATGTTTTGCTTGTACGTATATATTTATGTATGTATTACGTATATATGTATGTGTGAATGCATGTATGTACATACGTAGGTACATACCTACATACAGACAGACATACAAAGACAC
>NC_142940.1:32926418-32961418 GCF_046866305.1 Octopus bimaculoides
TTCAGCCGATATACATTAAGCGCCGACTACATAAACAAACGATTCTGAAACAATTAACCCTAACCCTAACCCTAACTCTAACCCTAACTCTAACCCTAGGGTTAGAGTTAGAGTTAGGGTTAGAGTTAGGGTTAGGGTTAGGGTTAAAGCAAATTTAAAATGAAAAAAGCAAATAAAACGAAGAATCGTTTGTTTATGTAGTCGGCACTTAATGTATATCGGCTGAATGGACGTCAGTGATTGGTTGAAATTATCGAAATAAGACAATTTTTTACATGAAATAAATTCGAATACAAAAATATTTTTCTGTTCTATAACACAAAATAGATAAGTATACGAAGTTTGAAAGTCTTTCGGTACCAAAAACACTACGTAAAACATTAATGAAAAATGTGGCCCCCGTTTTAAAAAAGATCCAAATAATTAATTTTCAAAAGTTATTTCCCTTCTCCTTGACAGTCGCTAACAATTACTGCTGTGCTAACAATTACTGCTGTAAACTTTTCAGATAACTGAAATATTGTTTTCGGTACATTCAGCCTTTAACATAATTCATGCCATTGGCATATATCTCAGTTATTCCCCTTGACTATTCTTATTTTTAATTATGCCAATTATCATTGATAAAATAATGCATCTCTTGTACTATATGTAACAAGATGGAGGATGGAGGGTGGGGGAGAGAGTTGTAGTAGTACTGGTGGCGATGATGATGACGCCGTCGACGACAATAATGATAATGATAATGAGGAGGAGGAGGAGGAGGAGGAGGAGGAGGAGGAGGAGGAAACAGTAGCAGATGATTATGAGGAAGAGTGTGAAACAGTAGTAGAAAGTGATAATGAAGGGGTATGAGATTAAGAAAATGAAAAAGAATGAAATCACTATGTGCCTGAGGATACTGATGGAATAAGCAGTGAAGATGACCTAGTTGGACAAATGGCAGTAAATGTTGCACAAGTCTTGAACGATGAAGAGAAGAAGATTTTAGAAATGCTGGGAGGTAAAATGCGTGGTGAGAACAATGAAGTTCCACCAAATGAAAGATATATGGACGGAGGAAAAGCAAAGTAAATGGCGTTTTGAGTTTCGTTAAAACAGAGAACATTAGTGAAACAAACCATCTAATCATAGCTGTTGTTAATGTTGTAACTGACAACAGGATACAAGCAGAAGAAAAGAAAGAAGCAAACTGGAGGAAGAGAATATGAATGAAGTTGGAAAACAGGGGAGAACTGGAACAGGCTAGTGAGACATGAAGAAAGTACTGAGTTGCTAACACAGGTGTAGTGACAACTTGCAACAGTACCAAAACAAGAAGACTTAAGAATTGATCTGTATGTAGTGAGACTGAAGTTTTAAAAAGTAGCAAATTGGAAAGGACCTAGCTCGAACGAGTGCAAGGTTATTGGCTGAAAGATTTTACACAGTTACATGAAAGAATCGCTGCACCATTGGATGAATGTTTGCAGTAGGCACACATCTCTACTTGGATGAGAAGTGGTCGAACTTTGATATGTTCCAAGGACACCTTGAAAGGTAAATTGGTATTAAATTTTTGATCTATAAACTGTTTACCACTTATGTGGAAATTAATGACCAGTATCATGGTGGTGAAGTTATATAATCATCTGGAAAGTAATAATCTACTTCCAGTAAAACAGAAAGGATGCAGGAAGCAAAGTAGGGCAACACACGACCACTTATTAGTTGATAAAATGATAATTAAAAAATGTAGACACAGATTGACAGAATTTAATGTAGCATGATTCGTTTACAGAAAAGCATATGACATGTCACCGCACAATTGAATAAGCATGTTTGGAATGGCAGAAAATATGGAGAAAACGGTTAATGAATGTACGAAGCATTGGAATACTGAACTGAGTGTAGGAAAACAAAGACTTGGGAAAGTGAATATCAGACGTGGTATATTTCAAGCTGATGGCTTATCTCCATTAATATTCGTATTGACCATGATACCACTCAGTTTGATATTACGAGAAATTAAAATAGCCTTTGATTCGGAAAAAGGATATGACCAGATAACTTGTCTCCTTTTTTATGAATGATATAAAACTTTATGCGAAAAATGAGGAGCTTGAAAGTCTTGTATATACTGTTTGCATTTTTCTCAAATGATGTAGGTATGGAATTTGGGATTGAAAAGTACGCTCCATTGATAATGAAGCGAGAAAGATTTGCAGGAAACCATGGAACTGAAATACTAAATGGGCAAACAATAAAAGTATTTGAGAAAGAACAGTGGTATAAGTATTTGGCAATACTACAGGCAGATGAAATAAAACATGAAGAGATGAAGCAGGTTACCAGTAGGGAGTATACAAGGAGAGTAAGAAAAATATGACATACAAAGCTGAATTCAAAAATTGTTATTGAAGCAATAAATGCAACTACAGTACCGGTTATCAGAAATGGAGATAGAATTGTAGATTAGATCAAAAGCGACATACAGAAATTGATAGAAAAACTAGAAAGATGTTGATTATGCATGGAGCCCACCACCCGAAAGATAATATTAACCGATTGTACTTGAAGAGAGACCAGGGTGGAAGAGGCTTAGTTGATGTGGGAGAGTGTGTACAAATGGAAAGAAAAAGCCTACTTACAGTCTATTTACAGAACAGCACAGAGAAATTACTAAAGACAATGAATAAAGAACAGGCTATCAAATGTGGAATTGGAAAAAAAGGATAAGAATTAAATTCAAAGAGGATATGTTAAGCAGATTTAGGAGAAACCTTTGCATGGTCAGTTTCGGAAAGCCACTGAGGATGTATGTGGAACAAAACCCTGAGCTTGGTTGAAAAAAAGGTAATTGAATAAAGAAACAGAGAGCTTTATTATAGTAGGTGAATATCACGTGTTAAAAACAAACAACTTGAGGAAATATATGTTTGGGGACAAGGTGTCAGCAGAGTGTAGAATTTGAGATAAAACGATGACACTCATTGTTGCAGAACGTCTCAAGTCGGTTTAGGGAGAATATAAGAAATGAGGGCATGATCATGTTGTGAAAGTTATGTACTGGAAGCTTTGTCAGAAATGGCGAAGGAACAAGCTCAGAAAAGGGCTATCAAAACAACGAACTTAGCACCTGAACAACTCTGGACCCCTATAACAATTGAAGAGGTCACCCGGGCAGTACAAAAACTAAGCGACTGGAAGGCACCTGGGCACCTTTGGAAACATGGGTATTTCGTTCGACATCCACAAACAACCTTTATTCAAGGCTCTTTTGAGCGGGATGGGCTACTCGACCTGAAGAAAATTCTAACTGGGCCCCACCTGCGAGGTCATGCGCTGTTTATCTTGATATGAGACCACTATGTCGCGCACATATGGTTGTGATGCATGTGCCTGGTGTACACTTATCAGACGGGTAGTCATGATGGGTATTCTGGGCTTCGTATATTTTACCCCAGTGTCACTTTGATGGCATGCCCTGCTCTCTCACTCAATAATAATAATAATAATAATAATAATAATGATTATGATGACGACGACGACAACAACAACAATAATAGCAACAACAGCAACAACAATAATAATGAATAATAATAATAATAGTTTATAAAAATTAGTTCAAGTTCCACATTGTATAATGAATACCAAGATATATTGCCTGAAAATAAGCTGGTATGGTCATGATTGGAACTTCTTTGAACATATTATGTTTGATCAGAACTGACCCAGAGCTAAACAACGACAACAATAATCCACTGTCTTTCTATGATCGTCTTTGATAATCTTTGATGAAACACCAGAAACAATAGGAAATGTTAATTTCGCCACTGAGAACCAATGAGACATGTTACTTCGACATCTTGATGTGTCTTGGAATTTGGTTCCAAAACGACTAATGACTGATTTCTGTTGTTACATTAAGGCAGGGTGTGACGCCATCTGATATCTCCGACCTACTGCTGCTGCTGCTGCTACTTCTGCTGCTATCAGAGACAGGTTAATACAAATGATTGTTGCCTTACAACATTATTATCCTCTTATCGGTGTGATTATTACAAAGAAAAGCTTTTTACATACGAAAACAAATGAATAAATAAATAGATAAATAAATAAATAAATAAAGTACTTCTCCGACTGCTAACGCTATGTCGAGATTAATGTCGGCTTGAAACATAGCGGTTTTGATTACTGTGTTATGTTGTGCTGTTAGTTATTTCTTGGTTCTCCTATTTCACCCCTCCGTGACCACCACCACCACCACCTGCTGGTCTACGGTCTCTTTCCTCTCTCCCTCTCTCTCTCTCTCTCTCTCTCTCTCTCTCTCTCTCTCTCTTTTTCATATGAATTCACTGATTCAACAACTAATGTTATGACAAAATACATTCGAACCTTTAAAACATCTTGCTAACATCTATACATACATACATACATACATACATACATACATACATACATACATACATACATACAAGCATGCATGCATGCATACATATATGCATACATCCATAATACATACATACAGACAGACAGACAGACAGACAGATAGACAGACAGACAGATAGACAGACAGACAGACAGACTGACTTACATTCATACATATATACATACTTACATACGCCCAGTGCATTGATTTATACGCGGACTGTAAGTCTGCTAAGACGGCTCTGTGTGTGTATATGTATGTATGTATGTATGCATATATAAACATATATATATATACACACACATATATATATACATAGATACATAATACATATGCACATATACATATATGTATATATGTATGTGTGTGTCTATATGTATGTGTGTGGTGTGTATGTATGTGTGTATCTATATGTGTGTTTAGTGTGTGTGTGTGTGTGTGTGCGTGTGTTTACGTGTGTGAGTGGGTGTAAAACAAAGAATGTATCTCAAATATACCTCAAATAAGAATGTTACCTCATGGGTCATATAAATGCTTTGGTCACTATTCACATCGTCAACCACTGTTGAATTAGAGCCAGTTATCTGTTTAGTCACACAATACATCTAACTACTCGTCTTAATTCTCATTGGTCCAGTTCTTCTAGCTTATAATAAGTGCAACCTAACTAACTATAAGCGCAACACGAAGTCCCTACGTGGTCACTTGTCTTACTAAAAATAGTAAGCAAATTCCCTTCAAATTATATCCTACCCTCTTAGCAAAGGTCCGATTAGATAGTATTCTTCAAATTACAACTCTATCCGAAAATATTGGGAATGTCACAGTGAGAATGGCTTCGATCCTATGCCTGTCTGATCAGAGATGAAGTGAGAAAAGGAACAAGAATATAACGACTACATCAATCGATTACTTGCCCATCTTTGCTGCAAGACATCATTGAAGATACCATGTGTGCAATCTATCTACTGTAAACCAAATGGAGTGCAAGGATGTAAAGTTAATGTGGCTTAGCAATGTAACGAGTGCTCAGTTAGGATGCAATAGCGCGTTCGAATCTCATCGTCGCTAAACATCAACAGAGTTAGTAGTAGAGTAGAAGGATACTGGCAATGATTCGTTCACCTCAACAAGCAGTAAATACAAACAGTTCACACAAAAGACTGTTCCAGGTTGATGGATTGACAGAGCTGTAAGAATGCTGGACCAGATGCCTTGCAGTATTTGTTCCGGCTTTTTCTTAGTGTTCTGAGTTCAAATCCTACCTTGGCCTACATAGGTGATAAACTTCATTTTTTGATTGGTTTAACACCATCGCGTGACTCCTCGGGAGCCTTCCTCCTGCAGAGAAGTGCCTAAAAATTCGGGTGGCTCGCTTCATTTGAAAACTGTGCATTTACCATTGATGTAGCTTGAAGTTTGGGGCGGTCCAACAAGAATGAGTTGTTCGTGATACATCCTAGGGAGGTAACATGGTACACTTATAAAACTCACATCTGTACCATTCATCAAAATGTGCAGTGGTGAGTTTGTGTGTGTGTGTGTGTGTGCGTGTGTGTGTGTGTGTGTGTGTGAGTGTGTGTGTGTGCGTGTGCGTGTTTTAAATTATTTACTATTTGTCATTTAAGAGCGTATCTGTGGTAGCCCTATCTTCACATCTCTGGTGATTAATGGTGATGAAGTTAACGACGTCGACGACAGCAACGGCAATGATATGATGACGACGACAACGACGGCTACGACTACAACGACGATGATGATGATGATAATATTTTTTCCTAAAAGAAAAAGAAGAAATGCTCTTCTTTCGAACGTGAATTTTGAGTAAACACGGATTTTTGACTCGCGGTGAAAAGTAAATCTTGAGGTTAAGCCACGTTCATTCTCTCTCTCTCCCTCTCCCCCTCTCTCTCTCTCTCTCTCTCTCTCTCTCTCTCTCTCTCTCTCTCTCTCTCTCTCTCTCTCTCTCTAATTAAGAAAAGGAAATCGCCCTGGCTAGTGTCAGTATGCCTTGCCTCATCGGAGATCAGTTACACATTTTGCTGACCACAGAGACAATAGTAACTTGTAGCTGTGTATGATATACACAGACAAGGATAGAATTAAATTCACTCAGTCCTAATTTGCATAAAAGAATAAGCGTAAGCAGTGTGAACAATTAAAAAAATTACGAGTTACCTTGTTTAATAGACCTGTAACATAAACCTATGTGCAAGTGTGCAGAGTAAACAGTTTCGTTGCCAAAAGTAGACACTCAAGCTATATCATAATTTCTATCTTATGTTCTCCTCACGCCAGTGCTTGTACTGTTACAAGAAGTAGGGCAGACCAATTCAATTCTATTTGAATTTGTGCGTAATATAAATAACTATAAAACACTATTCTTTCTGTAGTCAGAACAGCACGTTACTCAAGCCTGATGAAGCGATAAAAAAAAAAACAATACTAAAACCAGTTGGGCCAGTTTCTTTTCTTGTCCATCTTGAATATGTGTCTTCTACTATATTTTCGGATTGACAAAAACATTGACAGAAACTATGCCAAAAGTCTCCTAGAAAAAGACAGTGTCTTTCCCTTAATGACATGTTAATTCTGATGAATTGTTGATTCCTTGAGATTATTTCACCTTTGCATTCGAAAATGGGGGCATAACCTTCATTAATAACGATTACCGTTAAGTGGTTGTTTACCTTCTTTCAAAATTTCAATGAATCGAGAATATTTTCTGTATATTTGGTATTCCTTTCTTCGTTTTCATTGACTACGGTGAATTATTTCTCTTAACATATTTTATTTATATATACGTATAGGCATACATATCAATGTATGTATGCATATATATAAATTAATAAAGTTGAAGTGGAGAACAAATATATAGTACGTGTGTTTAATTGGCAAAATATGACCAGCTCCAAGTATAACAATACATATCAATACACACACACACACATACATAAACGCAAACATACACACATACGTGTGTGTGTGTGTGTGTGTGTCTATGTCGTTTATGTAGTATGGCCTTTATGACACGCTCAACAAACAAAACAAAAACGATGAAATAAATGAGGTCGATATGATTGACTTTTCCTTTAAGCTAGTGCAGCAACATGGCCGCAGTTCACTGAGTAAAAGTAGTCAAATAATGTGTGTTGGATGTTTGGCATAGTTTCTCTCTCTTTCTCTCTCTCTCTTTCTCTATCTCTCCCTTTCTCTATCTCTCTATCTCTTTCTCTAGCTCTCTCTTCTTTCTCTCTCTCCCTCCCTCTCTTCTTTCTCTCTATCGATACACACATACATACACTTATATGTATGTGCGCGCGTATATCTAAACATCTGTCCAAATCTCTCCTTTTCACTTCTTCAACAGTCACACACATACATATACACACACACACACATACAAACATACAAACATACATACATCCATGCATACATGATGATGGCCGTCCACTCGTGACCAAGGAAGATCATTGCCAACCTTCAGGCACATTGTGCGCTCTAGGACTAACTTATATTTTCCATTTACGGCTCCGTTGGTGGCTAATGATCTCTGCTCTTGACAACATACACGACTGCAAACATTGCAGACCAAGCTTTCTCCATTCACTATACGAGCCGTGCGCTTTCGTGCAGCTCGCTTAAGTTCTTCATGCTAGATACGTGCTCTCTCATCTGTGGCGATGACAGGCATTGTTCTCCCAGTCAGTGTCCTGCATATCACAGGCCTTTAATGAGGACTTGACACAGTCCTTAAAGCGCAGCCTTGGTTTCTGCCGGAGTCTCCTTCCATTCACAAGTTCTCCATAGAGCATCTGCTTAGGAATCCTGCTATCCTTCATTCTAATAAGGTGTCCAGTCCAACGTAACCGGTGCTTGTGTACCATCGCCTCAATAATCAAGATATCAGCTGTCCTCAGGATCTGTGTGTCTGGAATTTTTGAGGTCCAGCCAACATTGAGAATGTGTCTGAGACATCTCTGATGAAAGCGTTCAAGGACCCTTACATACATACATACATACATACATACATACATACATACATACACACATACATACATACATACATACATACATACATACATACATGCATACATACATACACATATACATACATATACAATCATAATATTGTGTAAGCAAATTTATTTGAAGCAAAAGTTCTTTCTTTACATGTTTTATTTCTTTTCTGTTTTTGTTTATTATAAGTTATTATTCTTATTTATTTTATTCTTTATTTTATTCTTCTCTGATTTGATCGATGTAATTCTACTGAAAACTGGACGGCAAAATGACATTATTTGGAATATTAATCGATTTTGTTCACTATCAGATTCCTTGTTGATAATTTAGGGCTCATAATTCTTTTGAGAGTGTCGACAGAACCTTAGGAAATTATCACAAGCCTTGCTATGAAAATAATGGTCCTTTTGGATGTGGGGGGGACGTGGTGGTGGTGATGGTAGAAGCATCAACCAGCAGCATCAACTGTAGTAGTAGTAGTAGTAGTAGTAGTAGTAGTAGTAGTAACAGCAGCTCTATCGAAAGCGACTGAGAAGAGTAACAGACATATACAATTTCTTGAAGTATAATTATGCTGTTGTTGTTCCTGCTGTTGTTATTTGTTGTTGTTGTTGTGGTTGTTGTTGTTGGATGTTATTCAAAAGATTGTGACAGTCAGGGGAAATGTTAGAGGTAGCATGTAGAGCATAGTAAGATAAAACTTTTATCTCCCACAGTGTCATACATATATATATATAACATATACGTACGTATATGTGTGTGGGTGTGTGAGTGCGGGCGCGTGTGTGTCTATTTTATGTATATTATTTATGTATTACATCTGTATATATGTACATACTATATAGTATGCATATACAGAGATACACGCGCGCACACACACATATGTATGTATGTATATATGCATACATATATATATGTGTATATATTTGTATGTATACTTATGCAAAAGCGCATTGTGACCAGCAATGTGTTACAACATGTTAGCCTGGTCGATCACATGGTTCCGGATTCAGTCCCATTGCGTGGCACCTTAAGCAAGTGCCTTCTGCTATAGCCTCGGGCTGACCAAACACTTGTGAGTGGATTTGGTAGACGGAAACTGAAAGAAGCCTGTCGTATATATATATATATATATGTGTGTGTGTGTGTGTGTGTGTGTGTGTGTGTGTGTGTGTGTGTGTGTGTGTGTGTGTGCGTGTGTGTGTGTGCGTGTGTGTGCGCGCGAGTGTGTGTGTGTGTTTTGTGACTGTGTTTGTCCCCCACCATCGCTTGACAACCGATGCTGGTGTGTTTACGTACCTGTAACTTAGGGGTTCGGCAAAAGAGACCGATAGAATAAGTACTAGGCTTACAAAGAATAAGTTAAAGGAAGATATAATATATCCTATCCATAAGGAAGGTATCAGAGAAGATGCTCAAAATTACAGACTTGTCTCTCTAACCTCACAACAATCACAACCACAATGACAAGAGTAACAGCAGCAGCAACAACAATCACAAAGTTAAGAGACTAGCATTACAAACTATCAGGTTGAGTAAAAAGTAAGCAATGTTTTGAACCATGAAGAATTTGTACCGGATTTTTGCAGGGTTTTGAATTTGTTTCAAACATTTTTATGCAACTGTCTGATAATATAGACATAGACTTGCCCAAATGCATCAATAAATTAACATTGGTATTTTTTCACCGTTGTTATAATCATCTGAAATGGAAATGTCAAAGCGCGATATTCGAGCAATTTTGCTATTCAGCTTCAAAAAAGGACGTAAAACAGCTGAAACTGCTCGCGATATCAACGAAACATTTAATGAGGAAATGACCAGTGAGTGGTCAGCTCAAAAATAGTTTAAACGCAGTGGAGATCTGAGACTTGAAGATCGTGAGCGTAGTGGACGCCCATCTGTCATCGAGGACGATCAATAAAAAAAAAAAAAGACCGTCATTGAGAAAGATCCACGTAATACCACTCGAGAACTGGCAAAAGAACGTCAAGTTAGCTAGAAAACTGCCTGCAACTATTTGCATGCGATCGGAAGATCAAAAATGCTCGACAAAGTGGTACCACACGATTTGAATGAAAACCAGAGAAAATGTGCAGATATGAAATTTGCTTGTCGCTTCTTCTCCGTAACTAGACCGAGCCATTTCTCGACTGCATTGTAACTTGCGACGAAAAGTGGATTCTGTAAAATATTAAACGTTCTTCGCAGTGGTTGGACCAAATGAAGCACCGAAAACCTTCCCTAGACCCAAGCTCTTCAAAAAGAAGGTTATGGCGATTGTTTGGTGGTGTTCTGCTAGATTCATCCACTATAACTTCTTAAAACTCGGAAAAACCGTTATTGCAGAAACATATTGCCATGAAATTGCCAAAATGAACGAAAAACTGCAATTCCTCCGTTCCAAACTGGTCAAAAGAATAGGTTCAATTACTCTTCATGACAATGCTCGACCACACGTTTCACTAATGACACTAATTGGCTACAATATTCTTTCCTACCCAGCTTATTCCCCAGACCTTTCTCCTACCGAATACCACTTTTTCAAGCACCTTGATGGTTTCCTGCGAGAGAAGGAGTTCAAAAATCAAACCGATGCTGAAAGTGCGTTCAAAGAGTTCATCAGCTCCAGAACTCCAGATTTCTATGTTACCGGAATAAACAAACTTGTAACTCGTTGGCAAAAATGTGTTGATTGTAATGGTACTTACTTTGATGAATAAAATTTCCGCATTGTTGAAATATATTGTGATGGATTTCATGTTCCAAACATGGCTTACTTTTTACTCAGCTTGATACATGGCAATAAGTACAAAGACGAAGATTTTTATGAATTACATGAAACCACACACCAACGTAACACAAACAGATTTTGTCACATCCACAGTCTCCTACACACGTACAAATCGTTCAAACAACACAAAGTACACACACACACCTAAAAACCCAATTCCCACAGGAAATCGGAGATTTTCGAGGGAATATCACCAAGAGAATACTTGGTGATTTGCTCGTGGAAATACCCCGATCCAACAGGAAGGACGGACAAACTGCCCCTCTAAACAAAATCAAGTAAGTTTTCCTTTTCTTTCCTTTTCTTTCCTTTTATTTTTCTGGCAAGATGGTCAGTCGTGCACAGAATAGGCAGCGTGAATTGTGGTGACCTGAGGTCGCATTAGAAGCAGGTTCACCGGCTCAACGACTTCAGGGCACTGAATGTCGATGTGGTGGCCATTAGTAAAGCCAGAATTTCCGACTCATGGGACCTCCAATCCATTTTCGGTGACTATGAGCTGTACGCATTTCGAAGTCGTCCGAAAGAGGAAGGCGGGGGGTCGCCGTGATGGTTCGGAAAAATTTGGATCTTGCAACACGGACGATCTTCCTGGATCCGGAAGGTAAATCGGTGGTGCTAGACATGACCGGCTGCGAAGAACATCCCTTCAGGCTAGTTGCCGTCTATGCCGCCCTGAAACTTTCCTTTAGTGTTAATGGGAGATTGGAATGGAGTTTTAAATGTACGATGGGACTCTGCAGGATAAGCGGACAGGGGAAGAGGGTGCAAAAGCCTCATAAACCTGCTCAGGCGATTCCAGATGTCTGACAAGTATCGACTGGATTTCCCTGATCTGGTCAAACCGCATCGGGTCACTCGGATCATCCAAACCGTATCAAGTCATACACAATTTAAAGTAGCTGACTACACAGACCACAAATTCGTGATCTGTACAGTCGACTTAGATATGTTCCATAGACATGGGCCCAGTAACTGAAAGCTGAACGCGTCGTTGCTGGCACGTAAAAATTTCAGAGACTGGATTATTAGACTAGTTAAGCAGACGTTGACGGGGGAAATCATCAATAATAAATTGTAGTTCGCCTTGAAGAGGGAGGTTAGAGTAGAATCAATAAGGTTTAGTAAAGGACTAGCAGTAGAAAGAAACAGAGTTAGTCAAGAAGTTAGACGAGGCTTTTAGAAAAGGCATCATGACCGACGTGCTCGCAGCGAGTTTGGCACTCGACCAATTCTTCAACACGAAACACGAAGGCTGCAATGTCAGAGTTAAGGCCCGAGCTCTTAGACATGAAGGGACGAAAGCCGTTCAATGGGCTCGAGTGACAGAAGCACAACGTGACAATAAATCCACGATTCGATCCTTGCTGGACCACGACAAGAAAATGATAATCAATCCGTAACAGATGTGTGCAGTTGTTCAGCGGCGCTTCGCTCAACTGTTCGGGAGTAGCGATGAGCCGGGTCGCAGGATGGATTTCACGTCCTGCTTCAACGGACTACTGCGTCTCTCGGTGACGGAGGCAGGGCACTGCGAAAGGTCGATAACAGGCTTTTAAATACGAGAAGCAATGGCTAGCTGCACGAGAGGTAAGTCACCTGGTTTGGATGGTCCGCCCTACGAGCTTTACGCTTACATGCCAGACTTGTTCGGTGACCTCTTGGCAAAGGTTTACTGCAACTGGCAACTGAATGGAAGAATTCCCAGTTTTGTGAGCCGAGGAGCGGTGGCGTTGCTGAGAAAAGACCCGAACAAGGGGGACTGTATAGACAACTTACAAAATTTTGGCCAAGATATCAGCTAGAAGGTTGGCGCTTGTCATCGGTGGTCTAGTTGAGGAGGCACCATCCCGAAAGTATTCATCAACGACAACCTCTACTTCATGCGATGCATCATAAAGAAAGTGGCTAAAGAACCTAGCACGAGTAGGGCCCTGATCAATTTAGATCAGTCTAAAGCTTTCGATAGGGTCCACCACCTTTACTTGGCGGCAGTTCTCAAGGCAGCCAGTTTCGAATTCAGGGGTTGGATTGCTGCAATGCACAGCGACATCTGTTCAGTGGTCAGAGTGAACGGTTACCTCTGAGGACCATTCAATATCATGTGCTGTCTGGCAAGGCTTCCCCCTCTCATTTATCTTGTATGTACTGACTCTCGACCCACTACTACACAAACTGGAGACGTTGAGGGGCACCGCACTTGATATAAGATGTGAGAGATGGGCGTTGGCATATGCTAACGATGTCACTGTAGTGATGTCGGAAAAAGACACATGGAAATGATCGGCACCGCTCTCAGGGACTACGAAGCGGTATTAGGAGCGACGATTAACTAGGAAAAGTCAGTGAGTTTGCGGTTCGGCACTTGGAGAAGCAAGTCCATGCCATCCAACTGCGTGTTGGGCGCCGGACGGACAGACCGGTTAAATTGCTCGAGGTCTGCTTTGGTCCGGACCTCCAGATGGACAAAAACTGGAACAAGGTAACGAGCAGGGTGACTACTCTCACCCAGAAATGAGCCTAGAGGAAGCTATCCCTGAAAGGTCGGGCAGAAGTGGCTAACGCGTACATCACGTCCGTCATCTACTATCGCTTGACCACCGTGCTTTGTCCCGCTCACCGTTTGATTGCGTTGGAGCGTATACTTTTCCGTTTCAGGCGGTCTATCTGCTGTCAACACCCATGCGCGGTGACCGTGTGACTTCACGGCATTTTTCGTATACCACTCTAAGCTGTTTTCCTCTGCTTCGATACAGTCCTGGCAACAGATCAAACCTCTCCCACCATTTCTTTTGTTCAAGTACAGCCTATTGGTGTCACACTTAGGGTGGGAGGCTCCGTGTACTGTCAACAATATTCTGGTCTTGGTATCCATTTTCTTAATATCTCTCTTTTGCCATTGTTGGCAAATCTTTTGTAACAGTTCTACTGGGCGCTCTATTTCAATTTCCTTTATATTCTCCTTGATGCTTTCTGATACTGTTCTCAAGGATCCAACAATAATTGGCACTATTTTCACCTTCTTCATTCTCCATAGCCTGACTTTTTCGTACTTAAGAGGGTACTGTTATTTGTAGAACCACATTTAGAATTACTATGACTGCTTACTCCGTTATTGTTAAGAGGTTCAACAGATCTAGGCATAAAGTTAACTTTCTCTTTGTAACGAGCCCTTAGAGTGCTTTAATATAGCACTGAGAATGCTGCCTGAAGATATTCTCTTTAGCTGATAGGCATGAAATCCTAGTGATGAGCCTTTTTGCTCTTTTACTACAGAATCTATTATACCGCTAGAATGATTGAAGTAGCAGTTTACGTAATTAATATTATCATTCGGTTTAGTAGAATAACCCAGAGGGACATCTCTCTTAAGATTATTTTCCACTGTAATTCCTAAACATCTTAGCAGTCTCTTAATCTTTTCAATACAGAATTTACTACTTCTAGGAATGCATCCTCCCAGTACAACCCACTCGAGAGATCAAGGAAACTGATGTAAACAGTGCAATACATTCGTAAACAGTGAAATATTCTGACAATATCTGTGACTTGCGCAGAGTCACTAGATCCCACCATTATATCAAAATTACTAGTTCTGTTTTTCCTGGTCTATAATTTCTCATCAAACTTTGTAACTGAGCGTCTAGCACTTAAAATGATACCCATATCCCTACGGGTGAAAGAAAAAGTTTTCATTACAAAAATATACGAGGGGCTTCTTTCAGTTTCCGCCTACCAAATACACAGACAAGGCTTTGGTAGACCCGAGGCCTATAGTAGAAGACACTTGTCCAAGGTGTCACTCAGTGGGACAGAATCCAGAATCATGTGCTTGGGAAGCAAGCTTCTTACCACACAGCTACGCCCAATTTATATATATATATACACACACACATACACACGCACACACACACACATATATATACACACACGCACATACACACATATAGAACAAATAGTGGGAGATTTTCAATCCAGCAAAAATGCTTCATAAGTTCTCTAGTGGCACACCACACACCAGGCTAACAAAATTAGTTGGATTAATGAAGAACTCTTTTGGTAGGTAATCTTTTGGTAGGGCTCTAAGTTATGGTTCATCACAATCCTATATTGTAAATCCGTGGATGGGCTCCAGATGAACTGGTTTTTACAGAGTGACTATAATGGAGTGACTATAATGATAACTGGAAAGAGTTGTAAACCAAATTTACTCCAATAAATGAATTATATGTAATGACAATTATTTTAACTTGTTCCTTATACACACACGCATACATATGTGTATGTATGTATATATGTATGTATGAATATGTATGTGTGAATATGTATGTATGACTATGTATGTATGTGTGTGTACATACATTTATAAATAATGCTCTCGTATGCAGACACATATATATACAGATACACACACACTCACACTCACACACACATATACACGCGCACGAAAAGTTTTTTTTTTTTTTATAGATTAATGTTTTAGTCAAACAGCAACCAATAAATACCTGTTTCTGCGGTGAAATAATAATCATTTTTGCAATAATACAATGTTAAAAATAAATTTGTTTGTAAAAGAGATCATTTATTTTATGCATGCAGAAATACACATGTACTCAAACACACACACACACACACACTCACGCACGCACACACAAATATGATAATGATGACGATGACGACGACGATGATGACGACGTTCATGATGATGGCGATGATTATCGTGTATATGATCATAATGATTATGAAGACAGTCATGTTGTTTTTGTTGGTGATGCTGACGATGACGATGACGGTAGTGGTGGTGGTGGTGGTGGTGGTGGTGGTGGTGGTGGTGGTGGTGGTGGCAGTGACGATAGGGGTGCCGGTGATAATGGAGGTTGTGATAATGATGATGACGATGATGATGATGATGATGATGATGATGATGATGATGGTGGTGTGGTGGTGGTAGTGGTGGTGCTGGTGATGGAGGTGGTGGTAGTGGTGGTGGAGGTGGTGGTGATGGTGGTGGTGATAGTGGTGGTGTTAGTGGTGGTAGAGACGGCGATGATACCATCCAATATCTTGATCTAGTTGTATTATCATATATATAGATAGATAGATCACATCATGTGATACCATAATGACATCATGGAATAAACTGTCGCCATCTTGAAAGAAAACCAGAGTAAGTGAGACAGGATGAGGAGACAATCATTCCACGCTTATTCCGGCTTTACAAACTACACATACACATAAACAAACAAACATATATATATATATATACATATATATACACATATATATATATATGTACACATATGTGTATATATATGTACACATATATAAATACACACACACACACATACACCACATACATAGCACATACATACCACACACATATGTTTATGCATATATATATGTGTGTGTGTATGTATGTATATATACATATATATATATATATATATATATACATATATATATATATATATATATATATATATATATATATATATATGCACTCACATATTATGCACATATATATACATACACATATATATATATATATATATATATATATATATATATATATATATATACATACTTTAACACGCGCACTAAAATGCACGCACAACAGATATACATACATTTATAAATGTATGTGTTTATACTGATATATATGCTTATATATGCCTATATACACACATACCTAAATATATGAATACATGTATTCAAATATCTTCAATACATACGCACGCACACGCATGCGCACGCACACACACACACGCATACGCACACGCACACGCACACACACACAAACACACACACACACACATCACCTATATATCACTGCAGCGTCAGCCATAGTGTTATCAATTTGTTAAGGCAGTCAAAATGCTGAAATTTTCCCCAATCCAATTATCTACATGTGGTTAGTGTAGCATGCTGCTCAGTCTACTGCCTGATTGTCTGTTTTTCTGCTTGCCTGTCTAACTGCCTTGACTGCCTGTGTCTCTGTGCTCTCTCATTTGTGTATCTGTCTGTCCGGCTGTGATGAACGGTTGACTAGCTGACTCCTCTTGTATTTGCGTATGGTTCTATCTATGTCCATACGTATGGTATATAAATTTGTGTATAAATATAAGATAGATAGATACATACATACATACATACATACACTTTACTGCGACCATGCTGGAGCTCCGCTTATTCTTTGTAAGTCTAGTGTTTATTTTATCGGTCACTTTTGCCGAACCACTAACTTATTCGTACCCACATCCCCTGCTCGCAATTTATCGGATGCAGCTCTGCATCGTTAACCAGTTACAGTAGATGTCCTCTTGTGGTTAAAAAAAAATTGTAGTAGCGTCCGTTCGAACGGATATCCACGTTGAAGTGACTACGAATATTACTTATATACATATATTATATGTATGTAAGTGTGTGTATGTATGTATGTATGTATGATGGCTGCAATTCAAAGGGTTAGGCTTCTCACAACCTTTATCATGCTGAATCACTCTCTAACCTACGTTAAGGGTACGCGTGTCTGTGCGTGCTCGGCCAGTTGCACGTTAATCTTACGAACTGACTGTTCCGTTGATAGGATCAAATGGGACACTCGTCGTTGTAACCAATGGAGTACCAGTTTGGATGGCCAACAGAAAACACCCACCATACCAAGCAGGCTTGATGTGGTAGCCGGTTTAGTTGCCGACGATCCGACCATGTAACACATACATACATACCTACATACATACATACAAACACTGGATGCTAGAAGCCCTTCAACTTGCTAAAGTTCAGTGAGAATAGTCAAAGCCATAGCTGACCTGACTTCATCGTGGGCCACCATCTTGAAATTAAACACAAAGAGTGACTGTTTTATCACTGATAGAATACAATATCGCAAAGGCATATTCCAAGGGGACAGCCTCTCTGTGATGTTGTTTATACTTTCTGTAAACCCCTTGTCATTCATGTTAAGAAAGTCTGAAGGATATCTCACTGGTTAACAAGGAAGCAGAAATACCAAGATTACATACTGTTTCTTAGTGGATGACTTAAAACTTTATGCAAAGAATATGCACTTAATTGAAAAAAGCCTGACCTAGTTATAACATTCTCAAAGGAATTAAGGCTGGAGTTTGGTCAGGATAAATGTTGTTATATGGTTGTGAAAAGGGGGAAGACTATAAACCAAATTAGTAGCATCTTCATCAATTATTTGACTATTTCCCCTGTATCCGAGGAGGAATGTTACAGGTATCTAGGGGTGGAGGAAAATATATCTTACAAGAATATTACAGCCGAATAACGAAAATTTGGATCTTAGAACTCTCTGCATTCAATAAAACAGTGGCCCATAATGTGTTTGCAGTGCCAGCACTCATACCAACTGCTTGATTAGACGCTTGATGAGATTCGAGCCATTGATGTGAAAACCCGAAAAATACTTACAAGTACACATAATTTCCACATAAGCAGTGACTTAGACTGCCTCTACCTAAAACGAAAACAAAGCGGTAGAGGCTTAACATCGATCCAAAATGCCTTTGAATGTCGCATCATATCACTTCGTCAACAATTAAGTATCGAAGTATATCCCTTGACCAAGTTTGCATATATGAGGATGATAACATCATAAGACTTGGAAGGCAGCTCCCTGAGCAACACCCTTTGCCTGATAACCTAGAAAACCTGCCCAAAGAAGTCGCACGACATTATCGCAACGTATCATCAGATGAAAGGATGAGATTATATGAGCAGAAGACTATGCTTCGATATGTTAATAGAAAGCTCCGTGATGATAGTAACATCGATCATCAAAGCAATTTATCATCAACCAATAGCCGGATTATTACCTCCCACTTTGAAAGGTATGCGTATGCAATCCAAGAACAGAAAATATCAACCAAATAACTGATTCACAAAAGGGATAGAGATGCAAGTAAAGCAGACTTTGAGGAGTTAACACCGAAGATATCACCCACATCATAAGCAATTGTCCAAAAATGTCATCAGGGTATTATCTACCGAAGGGACATGGTGTTGTAGCTGGAAAACTCTATAATGAAATCCGTCGGAAGGATAATCCCGAGGACATAGAAATAAGAACCCACAATATGGTAGAAGCCATAGCCACTCATAATAAAAAGGAATACTGGTGGAATGTCCCAGTGAAAACCTCAATAAAATGTAAGCACAACAGATATGATGTAATGATTTGGAATAGAGAAGAGAAACTGTGCCCTGTTGTGGAAATTAGCTGCCCAGCGGATGTTAACATAAAGCTGAAGAACAGTGAAAAAGAGAACACCTATGCTGAACTATTGAGAAATCTGCAGTTACTCTATCCAGATTACAAGTTCATGCTTATACCTGTAATTATTGGGGCCCTGGAATATGTAACACACTGCCTAAATGCCAATCTTGAGAAATTAGGCTTCTCAAAAGCTGAAAGGGGAAAGCTGATTCAATCCATCACTGGAACTGTAAAATTCTGTAAAACTTTCCAGAAGTTTATCATTTAAAAATATATGAGCATGTCTAGATATGCAACTATATGCATTAGAATACATACATAAAACATACATACATACATGCATACATACATACATACATACATACATACATACATACATACATACATACATACATACATAAAAATACCCTGTTGTTGATGTTGAAATTCCATTGAAGGGGCCTTGGATCTAGGTTAGAAACCGGTTCTTTCTCTATTGGCAAGAAATCTTTAAATAAACTGAATAATGACATACATACATACATACATACATACATACATACATACATACATACATACATACATGCATACATACATATTATCTTAAAGCATGCTTAAGGATAACAACGAAACCTTGGAACATTTACTGATGGGGTGATCCAATACTGTGAGTAGAGTCCAACTTGAAAAATTCGAGCTGACTAGGTCTCCATGTTTTAAGATAATATGTAGAAACTTAATGCCCCAATCAAATCAGGTTGTAGCCCATCTGTCTGTCTGTCCGTTTGTCTGTCTCTATCTATCTATCTATCTATCTATCTATCTATCTATCTATCTATCTATCTAACTAACTAATTACCTATATATCCTTCTAATTGTTTGTCCATCTAATTATAAGTATATGTGTTTGTGTGTGTCTATAATTATGCATGTGTATATGCAGAGACATTGTATATGCAGAGACATTGTATATGTAGAGAGACTGACCGATAGACACACGCACACAGACAAGGACAGACACAGATACACAGACATCTACACAGGCAGTCTGATAGATAGATAGATAGATAGATAGATAGATAGATAGATAGATAGATAGATAGATAGATAGATAGATAGATAGATAGATAGATAGTGTATCTTTGCCAACAACACCAATGCGGTTGTGTCATTTTCTTTATCAGGTTGCATGCAGCTGTATGTAAAACAGCTGTATGTAAAACAGCTGTATATAACATGATACGCCTTGCTGTCCTGTACGACAGCAGTGGCCAATAAAATTCACCCTGCATTAAGAAACAATCGCAGAGATAGACAGGACATAGGTATTTAGTTAAGTATGCCTCTATGTAGACTGCTATTTTGCCGAGTACAGATAGGTATTTAGCTGGGTAAAGCTGGGTATAGAGAGGCATTTGGCTGAATATAGCTGAGAATAGATAGGTATTCATAAGGTCTTCAGTATCTGCCCCACCCATGTTTTAGTCTTCATGCCAAAACGTAGGAATTTCAGACAGGCTGACCTTGGAAACTTTTGTATGCTGAGGACCGCCTCGCCTCAACTAACCATCTCTATTACAACTCAAAACCAACAGCAGCAATAGCAATACCATGACTATAACTACGTCTACAAACACCACCACCAACAACAACACCACCATCAACTCCACAACCATAACGACAATCACCACCACCTCATCGCCACCATCACTCCTATAACCACCACCACCAAAACCACCACCACCACCACCGCTATAGTGACAGTGATATAGAGAAAGAGAATCCAATAATTACATTTGTATTGATGGCTTCAAATGTTAGGATATTAACTGGATATTATGTTGTCGTGGTAGTCGTGGTGGTCGTGGTTCTCGTAGTGGCCGTAGTGGTGGTGGTGCTGCTGCTGGTATTCGTCGTCATCGTCGTAACATTGATGGGATGGGAGTGGAGTTGTTGTTGTTGATGGGGGGGGGTGATAATGGTGGTGGTGGTTGTTGGCAGTAAAGATGGCGTTACTCCTTTCTTAGTGACGTCGAGGTTATAGCGGCAATATAACAATCATTGTAACATAAATTTGGGGTTTGCCTCTGAAGGAACCAGGAACAATCAATGGTGTTGTTGTTGTTGTTGGTGGTGGTGGTGGTGGTGGTGGTGGTGGTGGTGGTGGTGGTGGTGGTGGTGGTGGTTGTGGTGGTGGTGGTGGTTGTGGTGGTGGTGATGGTGGTGGTGGTAGTGGTGGTGTTTGTGGTGGTGGTGGTGGTGGTGGTGGTTGTGGTGGTGGTGGTGGTGGTGGTGGCGGCGGCGGCGGCGGTTGTGGTGGTGGTGTTTGCAGCGGCGTTAGTGCTGGCGGTAATGGTAGCAACGTGGCTGTGATGGTGGTGGTGTAATGAAGGTAGTGGTAGGTTGTAATTACAAAAGCAGTAAAGCTAGTTGTTACAGCTCTAATAAGGAGACTAATTAATGCAATTACAAATTACTTTGGGAACACTCTTTTTCCAGCTCAGACTCGCTCCTTCTCCAATTCTTTCTAATTATTCATCTCATTTATTCCTCACATATCACTGCTCTCTCTACCCCACCTCTCTCTCTACATCTCTACCTTTCTACTCTCTGTCTCTTTCTCCCTGTTTTTCTCTACCTCATACTTCTCTTTTTCTCCATTTTTTCCCCAGTTATTACTACAATTGAGATACATAAAAACAGACTGGCAAATAGCAATACTTTTGGGGAAAGTCAGTCATACGATAATTCAGCAACCTATCCTTGGAGGTTTATTTATCCCTAATTTCTTTAAACGTTCAACAATCCGAAGATAAGCTCTACGCTTCATTAACCAGCTTAATTCGTATAGTGTTACACTTTTAACAATTAAGAGGTTACAAATGACCTCCAACTCTGAAATAGACATTAAATAAATAAATAAATAAATAAATGAATAAATAGTTCTGGCATGGATAAGAACAATATCTTTAATTCTAAGTCACTGCTTCTGATGGAAAATATAACTTGAATATTTTGATGTCCCATTACAACATATCTACGTTTATTCTAATTCATATTACGTTGTTGATACATCCATAAACATATAATTGCCACCTTGGTAGGTAGATCCTGCCACACCAGTCCTAAGCTCCAAAAAAGCAGGATAGTTTGACGTTGAACAAGCAATCTAATCCCGTAGAACAAGAACAGCTAAAGAAACAGCAAAAGAAACTCAATCGCAAAACCTACGGGAGGAAAACGATCCAACAAGGACAAACTCTAATGAAAGCCATATAAAAGTTAGGGTCTCAAAATGCTAAATTCTGAGCACTAAATAACAAACCTAGCTAAATGGAACATACGAACATTGTATCCAAGTGAAAACATGAAAAAACTTATGACAGAGTTCAAGGAATACCAACTCAACATCTTAGGAATCGTTTAGTTGAGATAGAGAGAAAAAGGAAAACTATTCAAAAACAATCATTTACTCTAGTCATGATGGTCAAATGGAGTCAAGAGCAGCTGAAGTATACCAGTGAAGGATATACAGGGAAGGACTTTGCTGACAAAACACTAAATCAACCAACACCAACAGAACTTTACCAACAAAATAAGAGAGCCCTGGATGTAGATGAAGGTTCAATAATGAGCGACGAGACAACAAAAGCAATCAAAATGTTGAAAAACAACAAAGCTTTTCGACTGGATGAAATCATCGCAGAAATGCTCAAACGTGGTGAGAACACTGTAGTGACTGAACTGATAAGTTTGATAAGTTGCTGCTGATATGAGCTGAAGGTATTACAGAGTTGACAAGGGAGAATTCACTGTGAAACTGCCGAAGAAGGACGACCTATCCAACTGTAATTACTCGCAAAGTATCACCCTACTATCAGTGCCCGGTAAAATGTTCTGCAAAATGCTTCTAAAGAGGCTGTACTACGAGAGGAACAAATCGGATTTCATAATAACCGATCCTGCACTGAGCAAATTTTTATATTCAGATATATTATTGAACAGTGTATTGGGCATCAAAGACCACTGAAGCTAAATTTTATTGACTTTAAAAAGCATTTGATATTGTCCACATAGAGGCCTTGTTGTGAGCTGCCTAGCATTATGGCGCCTCTCAACGCTTTTGTCAATATCTTTAAAGAATTTTATTCAAATTCACCATGCTGTGTTTGAACAGAAACAGTGAAAACAGTCTTCATTGACATCATTACTTCAGTGAGACATGGTTGTATTCTGTCACCCCTACTGTTCTTACTGGTAGTAGACTTTGTCCTAAAGAAAACAGCAAACATACTCGATGAAAGAATACCATGGAAACAACAGACTAGACTGAAAGGCCTGGACTTTACTGATGACATTGTCTTGCCTGCTCAAGATAAAAAAAACCTCACATAAGAAATAGAACAAAATGCATGAAAAATTGGTCTGAAAATCGTGTGGAGAAGACCAAAGCAATGAACATTACAAATTATGACCATTGAACAACAGCAATCGTAAAGATCAATCAACGATATACCGAGACAGTAGACAGATACACCTATCTAGGTGGCACTATCAGTATCAATGGCAATGTTGAGACTAACGTCAACCATTGCACTGGCAAAGCCTCGGCTGTATTCCAGAGAATATGCACCATATAGTCCTCCAGCACCATCAGCTTACAAAGATCCGGCTTTATAATGGCATAGTTCTACCAACAGCTCTCTTGAACAAAACACTTCATTTCAAGTTGCTCCAGTCCACTGGCAAAATTGAATAATCTGCAACCGACCAGCTTCTATATATGTACGCAGTGGCGGACTGGGTCTAAAAATATCGGTTGCCAGGAGATTGAGGGGGCCCACCCCCAACTACAAGGGGACCCAGCCGCAGCTACAATGTTATCATTTAATTTTCTTTTTCTTTTGTTTTTTGTTTTTTTGTTTAAGGTATTCTTTTCCACTGTCTACAAACACAGCAAGGCTGAAATAATTAATACATTATTCCAGGAGTGAATTAAAAATTCTCAAACTTGAGAGGGCAGGCCCCTTAGATACTAATATGGGTCCCCATATATGTATTCTAATGGCGCAGGAGCTCATTTGCCATCGGGCAAGCTGGCAATCTGGCCACTCCGCCACTGTATGTACGGAAGTATATATATATGTATATATATATGTGTGTGTGTGTGTGTGTGTGTGTGTGTGTGTGTGTGTGTGTGTGTGTGTGTGTGTGTGTGTGTGTGTGTGTGTGTGTGTGTGTGTGTGTGTGTGTGTGCATATATGTATATGTACACACACATATATATTTCTATTGTTAAGTTGAAAACGCATACGAGTTTTCCATGTGATCTGGCGCCCTCAAGTAATGTATCTTGTAGCTTTGGATCACTTTTAAAGTAGTTCTTAGAACTTGGCGAGTTGAAGAAACACTTATCAATCACAGAGTCTCTTCCGTGTTAAATACTCCAACAATTTCATACACACAACTATATATATATATATATATATATATATATATATATATATATATATATATATATATATTCGCACATGCATATAAGACTAATGCAGATATACGGAATCGCAATTGTTTTTCAAAACCGCACACAGCATTTTGAACTCAACGCTGACTTTTTCGTAATCAAAGACGAAAATTAACCTCGTTAATCTTTTCTCTGAAAATCTGCTTTCTGTTTCCACAAAATGAATTCATGGGGAATTGGAAGTATTGTGTCTAGAACTGTGGTAGTATATAAGCATATCATACACAACGCAGGCAGTCAATACACCTCGTATATCTCATTGCTCATTTCACTACTCAAATTATAGACTGCTGAATTCAGTTCAGTTAGGTTTAGCACAAGATATGAAAATTATTGAATTCCACTTATATGTCGTATGTTCGGAGTGATGTATGTCTGCCATCTCCAGGTTCGATTCTCAGATATATCCATGGCACTTACATTCAAATACTCACTTAAACTCTACCTTCTGATCCTTCAAATGCTTTAACAGTATTTACACTGTTGCCAGCATTGAGATCACATCTCAGATTCCCTCATCCTGCAGACTTTCATCTGCAAAGGTTCAATCTGCATTGATCTTACCAATCAAGGTGAATGTTCAAAGATCATAGACTTTGCTTCTCTCCTTATGACTAACGCAGAATAAAGAAAATTACGTTACTAACCCCTTCGTGCAGTAAGGCGACATGAACTCCTGATCAGGTATAATGAATCTCTTAATTTTATCGCATAAATAATTCTTCATCTTTTTACGGATATTCTCAAATTATTATTATTATCATCATCATAATCATCATCATCATCATCATCATCATCATCATCATCATCATCATCATCATCATCATCATCATCATCATCATCATCATCATCATCATATCTCCTTCTCTTTCTCCTCTTCCTCCTTCTCATCATCATCATCATTTTTATTACTATTAATGTTCATATTATCATCGTCGTCGTCGTCATCATCATCATCATCACCATCATCATCATCATCATCATCATCATCATCATCATCATCATCATCATCATCATCATTATTATTATTATTATTATTATTATATGCATATTTAAATGTGTTACAGAATTGTTAGAAAATAAGGTATTCTGAAATGTAACCTTTGTGAATATTCCCCCTCAAGAGAATAGAACAGACACGAGGCGATGCTTAATTCGAAAAGAACATTCTACAGAGGCAGCTGTCTCTTGAATTATCGCTAATTCTGATAACTTGTTTAGAATGGTGAGTGACTCACAGAAGTCAAAGGACGAGAAATGTCAGAGCAGAGACTTCTACTTTTTAAGTGGTTGATGTTGTTGTTGTTGGTGGTGGTGGTGGTGGTAATTCTGGTGATGGCGGCGGTGGTGGCGACGGCGGTGGTGGTGGCGACGGTGGTGGTGGCGACGGCAGCGGTGGTGGCGACGGCGGCGGTGGTGGTAGTTCTGGTGATGGTGGCGGTGCTAGCAGTGGTGGCGACAGCGGCGTCAGAGGTGGGTGAGTTTTGTTTTTTTAGCCCCAGATCAGCCCCGATCAAGCAGACCTTTGATGAAAGGTCATAAGCCTTTTAAAAGTGCGTGGTTGACTAGATTATTTAATATAGCCTTAGACACTTTCAGTGTAATCTGAGGCAGTTTTAGCCTCTATTTCTTTTATGCCTACCAGCCACATAAACGTTTCCCAGCCGCTCCATGTGATCAGGTGTCCTCGAGTAATGTACCTTGCAGCTTTATGTCACTCTTAAAACAGTTTTTCGAACTTGGCACTGCGAGCTGGAGAAACACTTATCTATCATAGAGTTTCCTCCATGTTAAATACTCCGACACATTCATACATACAACAAATATGTCTCTTCTCAAAGCTCGTCTTTCCAGCGTTCATAATCATTTTTCACATCGTCATGGCTTAACAGCCCTCGCCGTTTGTTTTTACTGTCTTGTTCTCACTGACCGGTTTTTGTTACCACTTTCACCCTCCGCAAAAAATCCCAAATTTTATTTAATTTGCTTTGCAGGAAGGACTATTTTAACGAAGGCGCGCATTGTCCCTGCCTTCGAAACGTGGAATAGATGAAACAGGGACAACTGACGAAGGGGTATACTCTTTATGTTGCATATCTCGTTTCTCTGTTTGTTTGTTTTCTGTTTTTGTTTTTATGTTTTCGTTTGTGTCTCCGTTTTTTTATGTCCTATACCCATATATGCTTGTATGTATACATGTATCTGCAGGTATGTACATATATGTATGTATCTATGCATATATTTATATAAAATTTATATTATATATATGTATATATGTTTTTATTGTCGTCCGTTACGTTCTTGTTCCGTTTGGGGGTGGGGGATTTATATATGCATATAGCAGCGTACGTACACCTTTTTCTCAGCTTGTATCTAAATTCTGTACGACTTTCTTCTTTCTTTCCTCTTTTCTTTTTCTCGCTCTCCCTCTCTCACATTTCTTGGCATTCTTTTCTTTAGTCTGTCTATTTTCCTCTACTATCTATCTTGTACATTTCCCTCTATCCTTTCCTTTGTCTCTGTCTCTGTCCCTCTCTGTCTCTGTCCCTCTCTCTCCCTCTCTCTCTCTCTCTCTCTCTCTCTCTCTCTCTCTCTCTCTCTCTCTCTCTCTCTAGTTCCTTCCAACATTCTTCAATCCCTCTGCTCCCTACCTCTCTGTGTTTCTCCTACATGATCGGTGCTTGGCCAAGCATGATCTTTCTTTCTTGACCTGACCGCCGCTCGCACAACACCTTATTTTTCCTGTCTCCTGACTTTCATCTATGTTTGTTGCCGCAAGGCTTCCATTTCACACGCCAGCTTAACTTAACTTGTCGGTTTAGATGCCCAACTGAGATTAACACCGACAAAATGAAGGAATTAGTCAAGACCAACCCCCGTTATACACCCAAGATGATCGCAAGAATTCCCCACATATCCAAATCGACAATTGAAGATCATTTGCATCAAACTGGTTACGTAAGGAGGCTTGATGTTTGGGTTCCACATCAATTGAATGCGGTGAACCTCACCCAACAGTTTTCCATCGGCGATCAGTTGCATAAATGTGAAGAAAATTATCCTGTTTTGAAGAGAATATGACAGGAGATGAAAAATGGGTCATTTTTAACAATGTTATACGCAGACAATCACAAGGGAAGTGCGGCGAACAACCACAAACAACGTCCAATGCTGGACTTCACCCGAAGAAGGTCATACTTTCTACTTGATGGGATTGGAAGGGTCATCCCATGAACAGGGCCAAAAATTCGGATGTGCGCTATAAAAAGCTGAACAAATTAACTGCAGCGAATCAGCAGAAGCGTCGAGCTGGCAGAAACGTTAGCATGCTGGGCGAAATGCATAGCTGTATTTCGTTTGCCGTTACGTTCTGAGTTCAAATTCCGCCGAGGTCGACTTTGCCTTTCATCCTTTCGGGGTCGATTAAATAAGTACCAGTTACGCACTGGGATCGATCTAATCGACTTAATCCCTTTGTCTGTCCCCTCTATGTTTAGCCCCTTGCGGGCAACAAAGAATTAAGAAGCGTCCAACACTTGCTAATCGTAAAGGCATTGTCTTTCATCAAGATAATGCCAGACCCTAGAAGTTACTGGAGCTTCACTGGCGAGTTCTGTTGCACCCTCCATATTCACTCGACCTTACAACTTCAGATTTTCACCTGTTTCGGTCTCTTCAAAATTTCTGAATACGCAGATAGTCAAATCTGAATAAGATGTAAAAATGCACCTGGAAGAAGAATCTTTTGCCAGTAAAGACAAGAAATTCTTTGAGTAGGGAATAATGGGTCTGCTCGCAAGATAGCAGAAGATAGTGGAACGAAAGAGTAATTCTATCATTCATTGAATGACTCACTTTGTGTAAAAAAAATTGTATCTTATTTTCGCTTTAAAAAACGGACAACCCAATACATACATATACATATGTGTGTGTATATATATATATATATATATATATATATATATATATATATATATATATATATGTGTGTGTGTGTGTGTATGTGTGTGTGTGTGTGTGTGTATGTGTGTGTTCTTAGATGAACACACACACTCACACATGTGCACATGCGTATGTGTGTGAAAAATGAAACCGAGGAATAAGACGTATGTCTATGTGCTTATATGTAAGTGAGAGACAGAATGAGAGTATGTGCATGTGCACGCGTGTGTGTGTGTTTGTGCTTGTGTGTGTGTGTGTGTGTGTGTGTGTGTGTCGTACAGAATGTGGCTGAAAGAGAGGCTGTTTCGGTGAGTGTTGTCCCACAGATGAAAGCCAAAAGGGCAACCATCTGCAGAACATCGGCGGAAGATATAACGATGTGATGGTTTGAAAGAGTAAAACACACGTGAGTGTCGAGAGGGGGAGGGGAAATGTAGCGGAGAAGGGGTAATGAATGGAGTCTGGGAAAACTAAGAGATGTAAGTTGTAGAGGTGTAGGAGTAGAAGGAAGAGGAGGGGAGGGGAGGAGGGGAGTAGAAGAAGAAGAAGAAGACGAAGAAGAAGAAGAAGAAGAAGAAGAAGAAGAAGAAGAAGAAGAAGAAGAAGAAGAAGAAGAAGAAGAAGAAGAAGAAGAAGAAGAAGATGGAAGAGATGATTAGTGTGAAAGAGAGAGAGAGAGAGAGCTGACGAAAAGAGAAAAAAAGGAAGGAATGTAAAGCAGAATGAGGAAAAACAATAAGGACAACAAACTGAGATGGATAGCAAACATCAGTAAAAATTATTAATCAAACGTAAACTGTTCAATAATTGGTCAGTTGCTGAACACGTGACCTAACCTCCCAATATGGACGGCCTGAGATATTAATATAATCCACATGCCATTAATTTGGTCGGCCATTAACAACGATTTATTTCAGGAGAGGTTTCGGATTGGGGGTCCTTTTAATCGTTCGTTTTTATTGTTCTTGATTTGTTGTTGTTGTTGTGTTGTTGTTGTTGTGCTGTTGTTGTTGTTGTTCGTTTTAATTTGTTTTACTTGAGATAAAATTGTCCTTGGTGCTTTTGTTTAGCTCTCGATCAATCACATTTTAAGCCGACCAACGATCGAAAACTTTCCAGTCGTGACCATTCATCGTGGTTCATATATCCAGGAGTATATAGTTTAATGTGACATTTTTTTTTCTATAGAGTAAGTTTGTAATCTGTTGGAAAGACATTTGGCTGTTATTTTGAAACATGTCAAGGTTCCCAATCGTTCGTTATTAATATTGTTATTTAACGGTAGGGTTTCTTTGAGCAAGTAGATATATAATCAACAACGTTTCTTCCTTGACCATTGCATTTTATTAGATACCTTGCTTAGGGTATCTAAGGCTAGGCTTAAAAGAATAAGTCCTGGGGTCGATTTCTTCGACTAAAACCCTTTAAGACGGTGTTCCAGCATGGCCACAGTTAAATGACTGAAACAAGTAAAAAAAATAAAAAGAATATCCACACTATCCAATGTGTCCTTCATTTCTTTTTGGTGATGGTAGGATATTTGGGAGAGGCTTGTCTACTATTTCCAGTAGGTGGAGCAACCACATACTATTATTATATCTACACTAATAAACTTCATAACCCTGAACAATGCTATTGAATAAATTCCCTACCATACTTAACCATAATGTTGTCCGACATTGCTAATAGATAATGTATTGGACTATATTCAAACATTCGGTTTGAATACTTATATCTCATTAATGCCAGCAACTAAATGTAAATCGTTCATGTGTGCTAGCTAATTCCCTGTCTTAGTTAACCATCATTTAGTCTTACCTTAATTGGTAATGTATTAAACTATATCCAGACATTTTACTACCTAGATCAATACAATTGTATAATTTCCCACCTTGTATATATTCAAACATTCTGCTATATTCAAACATTCGGCTATCTGGCAAAAATACTTATTTTCCATTGATCCTAGCACCTTAAATTTATATAGTTCCTATATGCTAACTATACCTAACCTTGCTACCCTATCATGACCACACGATTTTGTAATTCTACACATTCAAACCTCTTGTTTGCATCAATCTTAGACATTATTTCCTTTTTCTTAATATACATGGTTCAATAAGTTTGCTCTTATAATCTAACTGAAGTGTTTACTGTATGGCATTTTAATCCTTACGCTTATTTATAAAATTGTATGTTATATTAAGATATCTACATGTGCATGTATATATTTGTACATATGCGTATACATATGCATAGGCATACGTGTCTATCTACATATATATATATATATATACATATCATTCGCCATGATAGATCGCTAGCCACTACACATTCTTTTTTTTTCTCTCCGTGTTTCTCTCCTTGTTTCTTTCTGTGTTCCTTTCTGTGGAAGAGCGTAGACTCGAAACGTTAAAGACTTTTTCACTTCCCGAGCGTTATACTAATACATTTGTTTGTTTTCTACACCATCTGTCTTCGTCTTTTGGTTTGTTTTTTTTGTGAATTCTCCCTATATATATATATATATATATATATATATATATATATATATATATATATATATATATATATATATATATATATATATATATAGACACAAGGGATATATATATATATATATATATACATATATATATATATATATATATATATATCCCTTTATTAAAATTTATGTATATACGCATACATATGCATCGATTTCTGTTTAAGTGGAGGGATGTAAGTTTAAATTTGTATATTAAATATGCAGGTGCGTTTACAATTATATAGGTCTGTGTGTTTTTGCTTTATATTCATGTATATGTATCATCTATGCATATTTAAATGTGTTAGTGTGTGCGTATATGTATCTATATATGCATATATATGTCTATATATGTGTATATATATGTATTTGTGTGTTTATGTGTAATCATATGTTGTGTATATAGTTGTAAATAGATATATGCGTGTATATATGTGTATAAGGGTGTGTATGCAGCTGAATGTGCTTCAATAGGTATCTATCTACTTTGTATATATGAGTCTGTATCTACGCAGTAAAGTACGTGTGTGCAGATATAAATACGAGCCTCTATGCACGGATGTGTTTACAGTTACATATATGAATGTATTCCTTTTCGTACATTTTTTGAATGTACATTTATGTTTATATTGTGTGTATGTATGTTTTTGCATGTATTTAGTTATGTGTGTGTGTGTGTGTGTGTGTGTGTGTGTGTGTGTGTGTGTGTGTGTGTGTTTGTATATGTGTGCGTGTGTGTGTGTGTGTGTGTGTGTGTGTGTGTGTGTGTGTGTGTACATAAAACATATATTAAATATATTTTTACCATCCCACGAATAATTTTATGATTTTGTTTAAAAATTCCAAATCCGTACATATTCTCTGATAAAGGAAATGTGGACTACCGAAGTTCAAGAAGTCTTACCTACACACTTCTTCGCACATACCCGGAAATGGCCGTAAGACTCTTTCTATTTATTGGATTCGTTTGAGGACTTCCCATTTGGATTATTGTGAACTGTTATCTCATCAGCTTGGACTTGTTAATTTATCTGTATGTATTTATGCAATTACTTATCCGACTTTGATTTGGGCAGAGAATTACACTATTATATGTATATATATCTGTTTTTGTATGTTATGTGTTCGCATGCTTATAATGGTTTATATATGCTCTCTATGTTTAGATATATGTCGGCTTTGATGAGGAGTATTATTGACCTTGGAACTTGTTTCTTTCAAATTAATACTTTAATCTAATCGCTCAATAAATTGAGCCCTACGCTGCTGTTTTTTTAAAAAAGTTCGCCTCTATAATTTTTCATTACACACACACACACACACACACACACACACACACACACACACACACACACACACACACACACACACACACATATATATATATATATATATATATATATATATATATATATATATAAAAGGAGAACTAATGTTTGTGTCTGTGTGGTATGTATAGATAATAATGAGTGGAGTGCATGAAGATAAAGTTATGTGGATGTGGTTCTGTATATTATAGTATGTTAATGCTTATATCAGCTTCTATGTAGGTGTGACTATAGTTTGATTTCAATACAGGCTATTGAGACAGAGTATGTTTGAAGGTCTGTTCACTTTTTAACTCTATTTGAAAATAACTATTGCTCAAAAATATCGCTTGGTTTATATCTCCAGTTGTCTATTCCCTATTGAATTATTATATTTTTTGCATGTATTTTTAAACACTTTGTGTAAAAGATTATTTAATTCAACTACTTTACTTACTCTTCTAACCATCTCCTGTCTTTTGTTTACATTAAGGATAACCTTAAATACATGCCAAATGAAGTCGCACGATTCTATCGCAACGTATCATCAGATGAAAGGACGAGATTATATGAGCAGAAGACTATGCATGGATATGTTAATAGAAAGCTCCGAGATATTAGTACATTGATCATCAAAGCAGTCTATCATGGACCAATAGCCGAATTATTACTTCCCACTTTGAAGGGTGTGTGTTTGCAATCCAGGAACAGGAAATATCAACCAAATACCTGATGCACAAAAGGGATAGAGATGCAAGAAAAGCAGACTTTGTGGAGTTAACACCGACGATATCACATCATAAGCATGTGTCCGAAGATGTCATCAGGGTATTATCTACCGATGAGACATTATGTTGTAGCTAGGACACTCTATAAGGAAATCCGTCGAAAGGATAATCCCGAGGACATAGAAATAAGAACCCACAATATGATAGAAGCCGTAGCCACTCATAATAAAAAGGAATACTGGTGGAATGTCCCAGTGAAGACCTCAATAAAATGCAAGCAAGAACAGACTTAATATAATGATTTGTAACAGAGAAGAGAAACTGTACAGTTATGGAAATTAACTGCCCAGCGGATGTTGACATCAAGCTGAAGATCAGTGAAAAAGAGAATACCTATGCTGAACTATTGAGAAATCTGTAATTACTCTATCCAGATTATAAGTTCGGGTTTATACCTATAATTATTGGTGCCCTGGGATATGTAACACACTGCCTGGGTACCAATCTTGGGAAATTAGGCTTCTGAAAACCAGAAAGGAGAAATCTAATTCGAAGACTACAGATCCATTACGAACTGTAAGAATCTGTAAAACTTTCCAGAAGTTTATCATTTAAATATATATGAGCATGTCTAGATATGCAACTACATGCATGAGAATACATACATGAAATAAAATATACAAATTTGCACATGTACATATATACATACATACATACATACATACATACATACATACATTCATACATACATACATACACCCTGCCATCTTCGTTTGGAAGATCACTCTGCCATCTTCGTTTGGACGAGAAGGGAAGACAGTTTTCTTCTGTCTGGTGACTATGTCGAAAGTGGTAATGTGGTGGACAAGTTTGAAAGAACTGAAGACAGATACTATCCTCTTCGGCCAACAAGCCCTCGTCAACTTTTTCAAGTTTCACTTGGAAGAAAAGTGAGTTTGGAGAGGGAAGTAGGTTTTTTTTTTTTTTTTTTTGAAAGGTGGGTGAATGTGATGAGGATGACCCGTGTGAATGTGGCTACTTACACATGTAAGCCGGAAGAGTTGAGAAGCAGAGAGGCACCTGCAGTGGTACCCCTAGCGGTCAGGGTAACCAGGATGTGTGGGATTCCTTGGTTGTCCATTTTGGGGAATTTTATTGGTTGTCACCCTTTAGGGGAATTTCATTCTTGAATTTATATTGTTAATTGTTCTTAAGTTTTGTGCTAAGCCCCACTTTCCCTTGTGTTGTATTCTCCTTTTTTTTCCTTTGTGCCTTTGTACCAATAAAGAAAACAATATTATTATCATCATCATCATCATCATCATCATCATCATGTTCTGCTTTTGCTTTTATTTATAAAAGCCGCACCAAAGTCTCAACTAGACACGCCAAGGGACAACAAGATTTTAGCATCTAAAGGTGTTAACAGGTGAGATGCCATGCAATTGTAAAAATGATGTCTAACTGCGAAAAAATACCTTTATAAAATTTATAGAAATGAACGAGTAGGATAGCATTCA
>NC_142940.1:32966418-32968918 GCF_046866305.1 Octopus bimaculoides
CCTGTACCGTATTCTTTCTATCATGCTTAAAACACCACAGGAACAGACGCTATTATGTGTGTGCGTATATATATATATATATATATATATATATATATAATACAAGGAATATATATACATGTATACACACATATATGTACATACTTACATCTACATGTGTATATATATGCATATCAGGGTACAGGACGTTAGAACAATGAACTACAGACAACGGAACGAACACATAGGAAAACGGAAAGCCACTTGGAATATCCCTTCATCAGCTGTCTCTATTCTATCTAGACGTTTCGAAGATAAGACAGAACGTACTCTAGAATAGTCTCTTCCTGAGTAGTGGATCAACCCACTACACAGAGGATTCCAAGGTGGCAAACACAAACCAAGACAGGAAAAATTGGACAGTGAAAAATGTATGTGTGTGTGTGTGTGTGTGTGTGTGTGTGTGTATTTAATATATACATATATATATATATATATATTATATATATATTATACAAATGTTACAAATATATTATATATATATACGTATATATATATATATATATATATATATATATATATATATATATATATATATATATATATATATATATACGCGTATATATATATATATATATGTAGGTATACATACATTATATAGGAGTGGTTGTGTGCTAAGTAACTTGCTTACCAACCACATAATTCAGAGTTCAGTCCCACTGCATGGCATCTTGGGCAAGTATCTTCTGTTATAGCCTCGAGCCAACCAAAGGCTTGTGAGTGGATTTGGTAGACGGAAACTGAAAGAAGCCCGTCGAATATGTCTGTGTGTGTGTGTGTGTGTCTGTCTGTCTGTGTTCTTCCCCCATCATCGCTTGACAACCGATGCTGGTGTGTTTACGTCCCCGTAACTTATGGTTTGTTATTTTGTGAACTTTGAATCCATACCTGATGTTATTTAGTTCGTTTGAGAGTGGGATCAATGCCATGCAAAAGAGTAATGGGGAGTTTATCCTAATTATTATTATTACTACTACTACTACTACTACTACTACTACTACTACTACTACTACTACTACTACTACTACTACTTCTGAGTAGTACACGCCATCAAAGTGGCACTGGAGTACAAATGTACGAAGCCCGTCGTGGCTACACGTTTTATAAGGGACACCGGACACATGCATCACAACCATATGTGCACAGTATAGTAATCTTATATCAAGATACTCAGCGCACAAACTTGCAGGTGGGGCCCAGTTACAATTTTCTTCAAAGGTCCATGAATAAGGTTTGTTTAAGGATAATGAACGAAACACCTACGTTTCCAGGAATGAATTATTCAAATTCCAAGGAATCCCTCTCGACACATAGCAACGATGCTCTATCACTACCTCTGCTCGTGATCAGAGATGCACATATCGTCAGCCATTAAGGGAGATGCCCAACTGATTAAGTACAAGTAACTGACAAACAAATTTGCGGTATTGTGCTGAATATTTGCTGTGGCCCATCTTTTACACCAAGACAAAACATGTACATGATAACACTTCCATTCAGTTAAGATCCGAAGCCATGACAACCACTGTTATTATCAATATTAATGAATATTATGTGAAACATACAGGTGTTGGACAAAATAAGGGAAACACTTAATATCATAGCACCATAATTTTGAAATATCTATAAAACCGTAAAAAACTTGTTTATTTTTATGTTTTTTTTATTTATTATTAGTGTTGCTTAATATGTTTTGCTAAAATTGCTGTTTCTTTTCAGATATCATTAGAAAAAGGTAATTAAAATTCATTAACATGACAGATCTATCGGATTTTCAAAGAGGTCAAATTGTTGGTGTTCGTATGGCGGGCGCTAGCGTAATGAAAACAGTCGAAATATTTGGTGTATCAAGAAGTACTGTTTCGAAAGTAATGACAGCCTTTCAGAAAGAGGGGAAAACCTCCTCATCGAAACAAAACTCCGGTAGAAAACCAAAACTTTTAGAGAGGGGTCTTACGTGAATTGTTAGAAAGGATCACAAAAGTACAGCTCCCAAAATTACTGCAGAGCTAAATGACCACCTCAAGAACCCAGTTTTCACAAAAACTGTTCGCCAGAAGCTGCACAAAGCCGGCTTTCACGGGAGGACTGCAATCAGAAAACCACTACTTTCAAAAACAAACGTTGCATTCTTCCATTGATCCCTAGAGCAATGGAAGAATGTTATTTTCTCGGACGAGTCATCCTTTACCTTATTTCCGACCACCGGCCAAGTATACATGTGGAGACAACCAAAAGAAGCATTTGACTCAGACTGCCTTCTTCCAACTATTAAACATGGAAGAGGATCTGTGATGATCTAGTGGGGGGGGTGAAAACCGGCGCTGGTGCGTTTGCATCTCCATCACTTAGCGGTTCGGCATATGAGACTGATAGAATAAGTACCAGTACTCCAGCATGACTGCTGTCTAATGACTGAAGCAAGTAGAAGATAAAAGATAAAGGATATATATATATATAT
>NC_142940.1:32978918-32996418 GCF_046866305.1 Octopus bimaculoides
ATGAAATTATTTCATCCATCGGATCTGCTAGATTACAGCTGCATGGAAATCTATTTTATAATCCTCTGTATTGGATTGCTATGTGGTCTGTTAGCCGACTACGTCAGAAGAGCTTTCTGTGAAGCCATATTTTTGCACTACAAGTATGTTTGTGTATATATATATATATATATATATATATATATATATATAAGCAAAATGGGACAAGAACGCAAAATATCCAGACAGTTGATACAAAAAAGGGACAACAAAACATCCAGATAGACGATACAAAGAAAACAAGGACGGGTCATTCGGAGTTTTCTTTCCTCAGTCGAGTTCCAGATTATTTTTGTAATTTCGGCTGGTTATACTCGAAATTGCTCCAATCTGACCAGCCCCAAGAAAAAAACTAAGCTAAGAGCATTAAACTCCTTGGAAGAAAGCAGCGAATGCACACAAAAGCAAGGATGGAAAAAAACGGAGAATGTTGCACAAATACAAATAACAGGACATAACAACAGGCGTCTTTCGACTAAAGACGTATTAAATTAAGCTGGCATGTGTGGAAATAAAGCCTTACGGCAGGGATACAAAATTTTACAGGCACAGGGTGGAATATATATGTATGTGTGTATATATATATATATGTATGTGTGTATATATATATATATATGTGTGTGTGAGTGTGTGTCAAAGATATAATATATATATATATATATTATATCTTTGACACACACGCACACACACACACGCACACACACACACACACATATATATATACACACATACATATATCATTATATATATACACACACACACACATACATACATACATATATATATATATATATATATATATATATAACCCTAGCCCTAACCCTAACCCTAACCCTATATATATATATATATATATATATATATCTTATACTCTCTTATACTTGTTTCAGTTATTTGACTGTGGCCATGCTGGAGCACCGCCTTTAGTCGAGCAAATTGACCCCAGGACTTATTCTTTGGAAGCCTAGTACTTATTCTATCGGTCTCTTTTGCCGAACCGCTAAGTTACAGGGACGTAAACACACCACCATCGGTTGTCAAGCGTTGGTGGGGGGGACAAACACAGACACAAACACACATATATATATATATATATATATATATATATATATATATATATATATATATACATATATACGACGAGCTTCTTTCAGTTTCCGTCTACCAAATCCACTCACAAGGCTTTGGTCGGCCCGAGGCTATAGTAGAAGACACTTGCCCAACGTGCCACGCAGTGGGAATGAACCCGAAACCATGTGATTGGTAAGCAAGCTACTTACCACACAGCCACCCCTGCACCTATATATATATATATAAATATATATATATATATATATATATATATATATATATATATATATATATATATATATATATATATATATATATATATATATATATATATATATATATATATATATATATATATATATATATATATATATATATATATACATATATATATATACATATATACATATATATATATATATATATATATATATATATATATATATATATATATATATATATATATATATATATATATATATATATATATATATATATATATATAGGTGCAGGGGTGGCTGTGTGGTATATATATATATATATATATATATATATATATATCAAAAAATGGTGCAAAACCAGAATAGAGGACAATAAAACAACCGGAAAGATAGACGATACAAAGGCGGACAGGAGAAACAGCAATTAGAGGGACAGGGAAAAAAGGATGGGTCATTCGTGGCCTTCTTTCGTCAGTCAAGTTACCAGATACCAGATATTCTTACAGTTTCGAGCAGTTACACTTGAGACTGTTTGATCTGGTTTCCTCCAAAAGTGTCTAAGCATTAGATCTTTTGTAAGAAAGCTAGCGAATGTGTGCGACAACAAAGACAAAAAACGGAGAACATGGTACACAACTACAAATATAAACAACAAGACTATAACAATAGGTGTCTTTCGACTGAGGACGAATCAAATTGAGCTGGCATGTATAAAGTGAAAGCCTAAGGGCAGGGACATAGGCGATGGACATAAGAGGTGTTGGCGGTCGGTAGTCAGGCTAAGAAAGAAAGATCATGGCTGACCGAACACAGGTCACGTGGAAGGAGGTGAGAGGGGTTGGGGCAGGTGGATCAAAGAGACAAAGGGAAATGTACTGGGGAGATTAAACGAGGAGGAAAAGTGAGAGTTACAGAGAGGGCCAAGAAATGTGAGAGAGGGGGAGTGAGAATAGAAAAAGAGGAAGAAAGTATGTGGGGTACTAAGACACAGAGTAAAAGAATTGTACAAAATTTAAATACATACTATAAGGTGAGAAAATGTGTAATCACGCCGCTATATGTATATATATATATATGGTGGTTGTCTACTCCTTAAACAGAGTTTGACCACCTCCTGCACCTACACCTTAGCCCTTTCATGGCGTCTGATGTGGCTTTTTAAACCAGACAGTGTTTTGAAAAAACACCCACACAGATTGCACCTCTGATTTGCACTACCAATACCTGCAAGTAAGTTCTGCTCATTGTGGATCCTAACATATATATATTGTTTATATATATTGTTATACATATATATATTGTTTATACTATTAGTTGACTGAACGCCACGCATCCATTTCCAAGTAAGTTTATCTTAATCTTTTTGATGCGACTCTACTCCATACTGTTTTCTCCCCTTCACCGTTTTCTCTCTCTCTCTACCCTTTCTCTTTTTCTCTCTGTCGTTGCTCACATGTGACCATCGTCCATCATTCTCTTCCTCGCGTGATTATCTCTCATTTCCTTCAGGACTGTCCTAAGGACTGGACGTATTCTACCTCTCTCTTCTATCTTTTCTCTTTTCAAAGAAAATATTTTTCCAGCGTTCGCTAGTTTACACTCGTTTTGGCCTAACGACCCTCTATGTTTGTTTTCGTTCGGTTTCCTTGTATGTCTCTGCTGTCCTATTTTTGTTCCCAACTTTGACCCTCCATAAATCCAAAATTTTATTTTGCTACTTATGTGAGCAACTGTCTTCGAAGACTCATACTGTCGTTCAGTGCTCAAAATGAGGAGTAGATAGACAGCCGACAACTAATGAAGAGTTGTTCTTTGGGAATGTTAAGGTATCGGCTTATTGAGACAGCTTATAACCATTACTACACAATTGGGACTTATTCAGTCAGGGCCATTCCTACCGAGTTGGAATAACACTACACTTTACGGGCAACCTCTGCACAGTAAAAATTGATAGGGTACGAGAAGACCAGTGACGGTGGTGGAGGAGGAAAGAAAAGCTAAGGAAATGGGAAGAAAAGAAAGGAAAGAAAAAGGGGGAAATAGAAAAGAAAATAAGAGATAGGGAGAGGTTTGCGACGAGCTACAGCAAAGCATAAGGGAGTGGAGGAGATATGCAGTAAATACTAGGCCATAATGAGATGTATACGTTAGGAAGCCCGGATGTTATACAGGGGTCACCGATGTCTAGACACATTGAATTTGGAACAGGAATATGCTTTAAAAATCTTGCAACTTAATGAATAAACAAGAAAATTCGCAATATGTAAACAAGAAGAGAGAGTTTTATCTAGAACATTTCAACTTTCCAAAGGCACACAAGTTACATTTGCTGTAGTGCTCGACATATTTATATATTCTTTGACAGTTGTATCCATTTGAGTGACGGGTTTCCAATTCCTTGCATTTCCAACAACCAAATATATTTTGACATTGAGGCTGAAATTCATTTACTCCTGTCTAAAATATATGATCAATACATTTCCTTCCGAGGCATGTATTGCCGAAGAAACAATTGGCTGTTTTTCCTATGGTTGCACTCTCACCGGGATTCCATCATACTGTTTCTAGCTACTTTATTGTGGATAAATATCTGGGACCTTGTGTTACTCAGACAATTAAAGGCAGTTATAAATTATGTTACTGAATATTTATCTACGAGAATCGTGTGATGAGCATAATAGGTTTTCGAGAGCGACAAACCCACATACATTCAAAATCATTTTGTACTATCCTACCAACATGGAAATTTGGGGTTACAACCAAGTTGTCAGTTGTGTCACATTGGCAAACTGTTTAATTTATTATAAAATTCCGAATGTTTAGCTGTAAGTTCTGAGCTTTGTCATCGCGTAAACACAGTCCCAACTCGTTATTACCAACTATAAATTTTTAAACTCGAGCACTTAAGCAATTATTGGCAACAACAGGATTTCGCCTCCATCTTATACATTCCTACTTCTGTTTAAAAAAAAATTCCTTTTCTAAAACTTTTTTTCTTCTTTAAACATTTAAACTATTTCCCTAACATGCATCATACAGTTTAGATATGATTTTCTCTCCTTGTCCTCATATACTATTCATTCATATTTTTATTCATATACACCATTCAAAAGCAATTTATTTCCATTTTCTATGTCTACTTATTTTATTCCTCCCAACCCTTTTTTCAATACATCCTTCAAAAGAGCGGTTACTATATGTCAAAGAATTAAGACCAAAAGCAGTCAAACAAGACTTTGGCTGTGTAGTTAAAAAGCTCACTTTGCAACCAAGTGGTTTCGGGTTCCATCCTATTGCACAGCACCTTGGGCAAGTGTCTTCTCCTATAGCCCCAAAGTGACCAATGCTTTGTGAGTGAATTCGGTAGACGGAAACTGTGTTGAAGCCCGTTGTAAAATTATTTATATATATATATATACTTTATTTAAAAGCAGCAGAAATATATATTTCTGCTGCTTTTAAATAAAGCACATTACTCTACCTCTGGTATTTGAGTACTCTTTTTTCCACCTTGTTGCACATTCTATGTGATTACTCCGGTATATAGAGAGAGATGGACAAAGAGAGAGATGGATAAAGAGAGAGATGGACAAAGAGAGAGATGGACAAAGAGAGAGATGGACAAAGAGAGAGATGGACAAAGAGAGAGACAGGGGGACAGAGAGAGAAAGAGAGAGAGAGAGAGAGAAGAAGAAGAAGGAGAAGAAGAAGAAGAAGAAGAAGAAGAAGAAGAAGAAGAAGAAGAAGAAGAAGAAGAAGAAGAAGAAGAAGAAGAGGAGGAGGAGGAGGAGGTTCTCTTGTTCAGTATAGTAACTGCTTTCATCCCTTATAAAGAAGAAATGTTTATCGCCACTTAAACATGACTGTCCCGTACGAACCGATGTTACTGCCATTTTTAACCCCAGGAAGACGCCTCCTCCAGCTACTTATTCGATGCAACCTGCCCCCGATATGTATAGCAAGCAGGGGAGTGAACCCCTACTATCTTTAGCTACGTGATCACCAGAGCGTACGGTTCCAACCGTTTTGTGGTCTTCCTCGGTGATGGATATTCGTCCTCTAGAGATAGCAGTACTTCACTCCAGCTTGCAATATATATAGAAATCAAGTGACACACACTTATAGAGATTTTTTAACTAGCTAATTTGTTTGTTACAAGATTAGTGAAAGTGTGTCACTTGATTTCTATATATTCTTTTCCTTCTAGGCACAAACCCCGAAATTTTGGGGGATGGATGCCAGTCGATAAGATTGACGGCAGTACAGAACTGGTACTTAATTTATCGACCCCGAAAGGATGAAAGGCAATGTCGACCTCGGTGAAATTTTAACTCAGAACGTAAAGACAAACGAAATACCGCCAAACATTTCGCCCAGCATGCTAACGTTTCTGCCAGCTCGCCGCCCTCTTGATTTCTATATATTGCGAGTTGGAGTGAACTACTGTTATTTCTGGCGGACGAGTATCCACCACCAAGAATGACCAGAAAGAGGTCGAAACCGTACGGTCTGGTGGTATCGTGACTAGAAGACGACAGAAGAAATACCGACTAAGAAATAAGGACAGGTTACAATTTTTTCGATTAAGCTCTTATGGCTTCAATTCAGTGATTCAAACAAAAAATGAAAGGTACTTTACTTGTACTGCTTCTCTTGTTTCGTTGATGACATCGTTCGGGAATCAGAAACCAGAAAGGCTAAGTTAACGATTGCTAAATATTCAGCTTCCAATAAATACATTAAATACCTTTTTAAGTGTCTTTATAGAAGTGTATGTATGTGTATGCGTATAAGTGTGTTTGTGCTTTACACACACACATGGTTCCGGGCTCAGTCTCCACTGCGTGGCACCTTGGGCAAGTGTCTTCTACTAGAGCTTCGGACCGATCAAAACCTTGTAAGTGGATTTGCTAGAAAGAAACTGAAAGAAGCCCGTAGTTTATATTGATGTGTGTGAGTGTGTGCGTGTGTGTGTATATGTATGTATGTACGTATTTATGTATGTTTGTGTATGTGTTTTCCCCCCCACCCACCGCTTTATAGCCGGTGTTGGTGTGTATATACCCCAATAACTAAGAGGTTCGGCAAAAAGAGACTGATTGAATAAGTACCAGGCTTTAAAAAAATGTCCTGGGGTGGATTAGTTCGACTAAAACCATGGAAGGTGATGCCCCTGCATGGCTGCAGTGATATGACTGAAACAAGTAAAAGAGAAAAGCTAAGATATATATATATATATATATATATACATATATATATATATATATATATATATATATCGAACATTCACACACACATACACACACAAACACGCGAATAAAATTACTCGAAAAATATTTCAAACAAGAAAAAATAAGGAAATTGGCAGCACTCAAAGTGAAAAAAACATCCGGTAAGTGTTGTTGTTATTGTAGTTGTTGTTGTTGTTGTTGCTTTTACTGTTGCTGCTGCTGCTACTACTGCTGCTACTATTGTTGTTGTATGTGTAACATTATAAGCTTTACTGGCAGTCTCCGAATATAAACTGTTTATCCGAAAATGGGGAACGGCACAACCAGTCAAGTAGCGTTCCAGTTTACCTTTAACAGCCTCCGTTTAATCTGGTCACTGTCGAAGCACGTGGGAAACATCAGTGACGAAAGAACGAACTTCCTTCTATCACCTCCCCCCCTCTCTCTCTCTCTCTCTCTCTCTCTCTCTCTCTCTCTCTCTCTACACACACACTCACACACTCACGCTCTTCCTCTTTCAGACTTTCTCTCCTGTCTTTTCTTCTCTCCTTCCTTCTCTCTCTCTCTCTTTCTCTCTTTTTCTATAATACATTAACGTAGCCATTATCTTAACCGTCATTTCGCTCGTTATAATAAAGCATTTCACATTACAATTTCTTACAGAGAGACGGAGAGAATGAGAAAGACAGCGCTAGATATCTTTAAAACGCTACTGCTGTTGAAGACAGAGAGGAAGAGAGAAGGAAAAGAAGGAAAGGGAGGTAGAGAGAGGGGTAGGAAAAGAGAGAGAGAGAGAGAGAGAGAGAGAGAGAGAGAGAGAGAGAGAGAGAGCCCGATATAGAGAATTGGTAAACTTCTAAGTTCAGATTCTTTTGTTTAAAGTGTATGCTTTCGACAATTACAACTCCGCCATCTTTAAAAATTTATGTGTACAGGTATTTATATGAATGTGTACTTTTGAGCAATGAGCGGTGAGCACGAAATACCTGGTTCGATTCCTGATAAAAGACCTGTTATTGTTTTTTTTTATTGTTTTGTTTTTTCGATTTCAGTTTTATTATATCCAACATCATTCGATCTTCATGACTCACCAATCACTTTCTAAACAAATCAAATCAGCCAACGAATATTCAGATATCACCATTCCGATAATGACTCACCATATTTCAAACCAATCCGATCAGCCAACATCCACAGACCACCTGCTATACACTCATACTCGCACGCGCGCACGCAAGCACACACATGCTCTGACACACATACACACACACACATACACACACACACACACACACACACACACACACATACACACACACACACACATACATACTCTCACACACATACACGCGCGTGCTTCTAGAACTAGACAAGACCTCTCATTTTTCTCTTATTTTTCTATGGCCTGATGAACCGTAATTAGAAACCGACAGTAACTGTAATCAATCGCTATATGCATTAGCCATTTTATTTTATTCAATTTACCAAACGCTCTTATTCTTATGTCGTTATTGCACCAGTTGTTTTTGCTGTGTGTGTGTGTGTGTGTGTGTGTGTGTGTGTGTGTGTGTGTGTGTGTGTGTGTCTGCGTGCGTGCCTGTGCGTGAGTGTACGTGTGTGTATGTGTGTGCGTGTTTGTACCGAAAAAACATTTCTTTTCCCTATACCTTATGATGATTTCCTCTCTGGCAGCCGTAGTCAGTTTGAATAAAAATACATGTCATCATCATTGTCATCACTTTATTCGGTCCGTATTTTTCATGCTTGCGTGGGTTGGACGGGTTTTTCTACCACAGCACTGCAGTACATTCTTTGGAGTCCTTTGTAATCTCCTTCATATGGTTCAGCCTCTTCAGATCAGTATTAGTGGTTTATTCTCATGTCATCCTTGGTCTTCAACTCCGGCCGGTTCCTTCGGTTTGCATCAATTGGTACTTTCTTACCCAACTGACTGCAACCTCCTGACACATCACATGTCGGTCAATTGAGCTTTCTCTCTTCCATCTTCAATCTATTTATTTGTGCAGCGTTGATCATGGTCACTAACAACCAACTGCTTTAACACATTCTCGCCGTTCAGTGCTTGTGTTTTGCTTCCAAGCAACATTGCACTTCGTACTTACTCAAGTATCATACAACATACCCTTCACTCGAGCAGAGAATGCCTTCGTTGCCTGCAGTAGTATGAGACCACTGTGCTTTTGTTACATGTTTTTGCTCTTGCTTTCTGAACTCACAAATTCACTGCTAGTTGGAGCACTTGGGTAACAGAAGCTATCAACGACTACTTTTGTGCATCTGCTTCATGCTTAGTCTATCTCAGTCAACAATGAGTGCGGCTGATGCTAGAGCTTGGAATGCCTTCTCTGATGTGGTGCTGATTTCTTTGGAAATAGCGTAGTTGACAACTCTCAAGAGACTGTGGAGGAATTGCTCTTGGATGTAGAATGAGCATTAAATTACACCACTTACACAGTCACTTGGGTGAGTTTCCAGAGAACCAGGGTAATGTTAGCGAAGAACAAAGTGAACACTTTCATCAAGATGTAAATGTAATGGAAGAACACTACCAAGGCCGATGGGATTCAAACATGATGGGAGATTACTGCTGGAGCTTGATAAGAGACATTCCAGAGGCTGTACACAGAAGACAGTAAAAAAATAGGATGTTCTCGCAGTAAGAGAATGAACAGAATGAATGGCCACAATGAATAGAGAATTTGTATTCATATTTTGTTATCACAAAGCTTAATTTTTATATGTTATTGTGCATTTACTTCCATAACTTTGTGTTCTGATTTATTAGATTAAAAAAAAGGACATATTGTCTATTAGAAATTGCATCTACGTATGTTTAATTCTTCTTTTATGAGCATTAAGTAACTGCTTCTAACAAAAATTAAAGATTTTATATCTCAAAAATTTGATGAAATAGACAAAATTTGATGCCAGATTTCTTTTTAGTACCCCCAAAATTAGCTAAAAACCGTTAATAAACCATGTGCCAGAAAATATGTGTTGACCGGTGTAATAATTTGATTCTACGCAGAAGGAAAACAACTTTGTATGTTTGTATTTCAATATAACCTCCTCAGCAGGACAATGACTTCAATACTCTTACAAAATTTGGATATTTCTCTGGTAAGACAAGCGACCATGTTTGTTTGCTCAAACTTTGTTTTGTACTATTATTATCATTATTATGATTATTATTCAGTAGTTTTATTTTTATAACGTGCTTTCACTTCACTACTGAGCGCAGCTCTGTGTTCCTTAGGTATGTGCTGTGGTTTGCTGTGATGCTCTTATGGTTACTGTATTGAAAGTGTTTTGCGTTGGATGTGTGCGGTGCCCAGTAGTGCAATTTTCTGTATGTTATATATATTTGTAAGTCCTGGTGTTTTTGTCATATATTTGTCTGGATATTTTTTTATTATACCTAAGGCACCTACTATGATAGGAATTGTTTCTGTTTTTAGATTCCACATTCGAGTTACCTCTATTTCCAGGTCTTTGTATTTTGAAAGTTTCTCCATTTCTTTCAGGGAAACGTTGTCATCTGCTGGTATTGATACATCAATTAGAAAGCATTTTTGTCTTCATGATCTCTGACAACTATATCTGACCTACTGGCCTTATTATTATTATTATTATTATTATTATTATTATTATTATTATTATTATTATTATTATTATTATTATTACTATTATTATTATTATTATTATTATCATTATTATTATTGTTATTGCCTTTGCACAGCTTCTAACGCTGGAGATGTACTACAGTGTCAGCTGTTCACTACCAGTGAACTAAAGTAACACCTCTTATTTTTGGAGCACCTTCCGGAGTATTCGAGCGGTTCCAAGCAGTGCTGTTTTCTGCAAGTGCTCCACCCTTATTGCATCTCCTATTTATTCCACGTACTTCTCGAGATTTTTACTCACTGTTCCCAGGGCTCCAACAATTATTGGTACTACTACCACCTTTTTCATCAACCACAACTGCTTAACTTCCTGTCATATCTCTCGACATTTCTTTCTTCCTTATCGCACACTTTGTTGTCAGCTGGGCATGCTATATCTATGATCCAGCATAGTTTGTTTTTTTTCTCAATTAAGACAATGTCTGGCTTCCTATTCTCTATCTCATGGTCGCAATGAATCATAAAATCTCATAGTATCTTTGCATTTCTATTTTCGACGATGCCTTCAGGTTTGTGGTCGTACCAATATTTTGTTCTGTCAAGTCCATACTTGTTGCAAAGTGTCCAATGGACAAGCTTGGCTACATTGTCGTGGCGTCTCTTATATTCCTTCTGGGCTAGTGGTGTACATTGGCTGGTAATATGCCATACGGTTTCACCCTTTTGTCTACAGATTCTGCACTTATTACTTTCTGCCGTGTTGTCTATTCTGTATTTTATGTAGTTTGTTCTTAGTGCTTGCTCTTGGGCAGCACAGATTAGAATTATTATTATTATTATTATTATTATTATTATTATTATTATTATTATTATTATTATTATTATTATTGAATGAGAGAGCAGCGCATACCATTAAAGTGACACAAATATATGAAACCCAATTTACCCATCATAATTACCCGTCTGATTAGGGTACAGTAGGCACATGTATCACAACCATATGTGCGCGACATGATGATCTCATATCAAGATAAACAGCACATGACCTTGCGGGTGGGGCAAAGTTAAAAATTTTTTCAGGTTGAGTAGCCAATCCCGCTCAAAAGATCCCTGAATAAAGTTTATTTTAAGGATGATGAACAAAACACCCATGTTTCCAGAGGTGAATTATTCAAACCCCAAAGAATTCTTCTCGACACATGGCTATGATGCGCCCTCACTACTTCTGCTCGTGATCAGAGTTGCACATATCGTCAGCCACCAAGGGACATGCTTAACTGGTTGAAGTCAAACAACTTACAAGCTAATCTCTGATATTGAGTAGAATATTTGCTGCAGCCCATCTTTTATACCTAGACAAAACAATGTACTTGATAATACTTCCAATCAGTTAAGATCAAAAGCCTTGAGAGCCACTGCTTTTTACTGCATCAGGGCATTGTTATTATTATTATTATTATTATTATTATTATTATTATTATTATTATTAGTATCATCATCATTAACATTCAATAGTCTTATTTTTATCACATGCTTTCACTGCATTACCGAGCGCAGCTCTGTATCCGTTGGGTATATGCTGTGGTTTATTGAGATACTCTTATTGTAACTGTATTGAAAGTGTTTTACGTAGGATGTGTGCGGTGTCTAGCAGTGCTATTTTCTGTATGTTATATGTATTTGTTAGTCCTGGTGTTTTTGTTATGTATTTGTCTGAATATTTTTTAATGTGCCTATTATGATGGGAGTTGTTTCTGTTTTTAGACTCCACGTTCGAGTTATCTCTATTTCCAGGTCTTTGCATTTTGAAAGTTTCTCCATTTCTTTTAGAGAAACGTTGTCATCTGTTGGTATTGATACATCGACCAGAAAGCATTTTTTTCTTGATGATCTCTGACTATTGTTATTATTATTATTATTATTATTATTATTATTATTATTATTATTATTATTATTATTACATGTTTGACTTTTGCTTTGTATTTGTACAAGCTGACTCCAAGTCTTACCCAGAGACCTCAAGAGACAAGTTAGAAGTTCAAGTTGGTATTATGCCTAGGGTGTCATATATTTGGTTTTGCACACAGTATTGTTCTAAAGAATGTTTAAGAAAATATAAGAAAATTATAAGTTTGTTTTGAAATGTGAGATTACATAGACAGTATTTTACGTAGGATATGGGCAGTTCCCATGAGCACTATCTTTTGAATTTCTGCCATTTTGGAGTTTCCTGGTAACTGAGCTATGTAGGAATCAGCCCCTTTTGCTATCATTCCTAGGGCACCTATAACAACAGGTATTGTTTTAATCTTGAGGTTCCACATTTTGCCATTTTCTATTTCAAGATCTTGAAACTTGCTTAGTTTTTGGTGGGTCTTGACAAATTTATTTATGTCGATTGAGACAGTCATATCAATGAGAAGGCATGATTTTTGTCTGAAGTCTTTCAATATAATGTCTGCCCTATTCGCATCTATCTTTCAGTCAGTTTGAACGGTGAGGTTCCAGAGGAGTGAGATGTGATCATTTTCAAGCACTGGGGGTGGTTTGTGTTCCACCAGTTTTTATCATAGGGCAGGTCCAGATTTTTGCAAATCACCCAGCGAATATACTGTGCTGCTCTTTCATACCTGTTAAGATACTCTGTTGGTGGAAGAAGACTGCACATGGAGACAACATGATCAATGGTTTCATTTTGTTGTTTACGTACACGACATTTTGGTCTACTACCGTTCTTTAATATGTTGACCTGGTAGTTCCTTGGGCTTCTATGATAAAACCTTCTGTTTCTGATTTTAAGCCAGAAGACACTAATCATTGATGGGTAAGGGCTTTGACAACATCGGAATTATTAGCTCCCTTTGGATATTTGCCATTGAGAGGTTTTTCTTGCCATTTATCAGTAAGAATATCTAAGGCAGCAGTTTTAGCACGGGTTTTCATACGCTTAGCTTTTTCTGTGCTTGTTTCTAGAACGTCTAATTCTGGAATTTGTTGTATTTGGAATCACTTAGATATTCCTTTGTCTGTTTTGTTACTGAGTATGATGCTTTCTTGTTTTCATGCTTTAAGACAAGTTTTAACATCCAGTCATCAGAGTTTTTCAGGTAGGTGTCTAGGCCAATTGTGGCAATCTTCATTGCTAATTCCAGTTGTAAAAGTTCACGGCCACCCTCTTTTCTTGGCAGGTAAAGTCGTTCTATATCTGCCTTTTCGTATTTTTCAGTCAAGTAACATGTTTCAGTCGGTCATAATATACAGACATTTCTCATGGCACCAGTACACTGTTTACAGATGCTTACATTTTTTGCTTTCCGTGAACTTTTACGGGTCCAGCTAGTTACTATTATTATTGTTACTGTTGTTATTATTATTGAGTGGGAGAGCAGTGCTTGCCATCAAAGTGACCCTGGAGTACAAATATACGAAACTCAATATACGCATCATAACTATCCGTCTGATAGGAGCACACCAGGCACATGCATCACAACCATATGAACACGACATGGTGATCTTATATCAAGATAAACAGTGCATGACCTTGCAGGTAGGGCCCAGTTAAAATTTTCTTCAGGTTGAGTAGCCCATCCTGCTCCAAAGGTCATTAAATAGGGTTGCTTAAGGAGGATGAACGAAATACTCATGCTTTCAGGGGTGAATTATTCAACCCTCAAGGAATCCCTCTCAACACGAGGCTATGATGCTCCTCTACGATTCCTACTCCTAATCAGAGATGCACATATCGTCAGCCACTAAGGGGCATGCTGAACTGGTTATGATCAAGCAACCGATAAGCAAACCTGAGGTATTGAGCAGAATATTTATTGCAGGCCATATTATTATTATTCTTATCATCATCATCATCATCATCATCATCATCATCATCATCATCATCATCATCATCATCATTAACGCGGCGAACTGGCAAAATCGTTAGCACGCCGGGCAAAACGATTAGCGCTATTTCGTCCGTCTTTACGTTCTGAGTTCAAATTCTGCCAAGGTCGACTTTGCCTTTAATTCTTTCGGGGTCGATAAATTAAGTACCAGTGAAACACTGGGGTCTATGTAATCAACTAGTCCCCTCCCTCACAAATTTCAGACTTTTGCCTTTTGTAGAAAGGATTATTTTTAATATCGTCGTCGTCGTCGTCGTCGTCATCATCATCATCATCATCATCATCATCATCATCATCATCATCATCATCATCATCATCAGTAGTAGGATTTTATTTTGAGCTTTGGTGACAACAAGTTTCCTCAAATTTCAAGAAACTTCCTTAAGATTCTTGCAGAATACTGAAAGGTACTTTTCTGCAGGCTGACAACGCGAGTTTCAATTCCAATTTCTTTCAGTCTTTTAAGTAGTATTTTGGGCGCTCTGACAGAAATAAATACCGTTTTAGTTTTCTACGGTCTCTTCCGCTCTCTGGAAAGATCTCAGTTTTTTTTCAATTTCTTTCGTAGCGACTCTGCTATCATAGGGAATTGCAAGATCTATGGTCTTGCGCTGTTTACTTATGTTGTCCTCTGTAATCATATCGGATCTTGCTTCAATAGTATAGTCAGTATTTATATGGAATCACAAGATCCTGTAATTTTCATCTTCTAACACAGCCTCTAGTTTGTGTTCATAGCACTTTTGTAGTATTTTAAAGTCACACATTCGACAAATGCACTCTTTTACGTATACGTTTATACTCCTTTTGCGTTAGTACATTGCAGTGACTCAAAAGGTCATTGATACTTTCGTCTGTTTTGTTCATCCTTGCCGTTATCGGTTTTGTTCTAATGGTTTGTTCCTGAGCGGCTATAATTAGCGTTTCGCTTTCCAGTTCCGTCAGCCAAAGTCAATGTTATTTATTTCCAACATTCTCAATTGTTTGAATTGGCTGTGTAATTTCATTTCTTTTCATTTACTTATTCCGTTGTTGCTCTTTTTCTCTTTGAATTCTTTTTCTGTTTCCAGTCAATTTTGGGGTATCGCTGGTTGCATACAATATTCTTTCTTTATTCTACACAACATAGTTTTTCAAACCCAGTATCGCAGTACTAATGATGTTTTCTGCATTTAGTAATCCTCTGCCACCTACCTTTCTTGGTAGGTAGAGTTTGTTGCTATTACTTTTAGGGTGGTGAGAGTTATGCATAGTGAACAGCTTCCTAGTTCTGTACAAGTTCTGTAGCTCGGCTTCTGTACATTTCAGAAATAGAGCAGAGTATCCCAATCCTGGTATAGCTCATGTATTTATGGCTTTAACGTTACCCCCTCCATTTAATCTTGTTTCCAGCACCTTCCTAACTCTCCTCATATATTCTTTAGTTATTTTCTCTCTCGTTTCTAATTCCGTTATTCTATCGTCTTACAGCGCTTGTGGGTATTTGTATCCCTCATTATTTCACAGCAGAACTGGCAAGGTTGTTAGCACGTAGGGCAAAATGTTTATTAGTTTTCCGCCCATCTTCACGTTCTGAGTTCAAATTCAGCCGAAATAGACTTTTCTTTTCATTCTTTCAGAGTCGATAAATTAAGTACCAGTTGATAACTGGGGTGGATATAATCGACTAGCCCCTACTTCAAAATTTCTGGCTTTGTACATATAGTAGGAAAGATTATCGTGATTATTGTTCTTTAGACGTCATAACATCTCAGATTAATCAGACCATTGTTCAAAGGCTTCCAAATATGGCTTTATTTTTGATTCTCAGACAATGATTTCCAGGTGTACATTATACAACAACGGTAAAGTGTGAGTTGAGAAAGGCGAAACAGCTATTTCTAGCAAGATGAGCTACCACAAAGTGGAATCCTCACTCATTGGCCAAAGATCATTGTCATCAACATGGGTGGCGAGTGGTCTCATTTTGCTACAGCAATGTTTGGGAAAGGTATTAGAACAAGAACCACTAAGAAGGGGTGGCTAGTTACAATAAATAAGGAACTGTACTGTTTTATGGTTCCTAGTTTGTCTTTATGATAAACTCGGCGACATTGCTCATATAAACGCCAGGTTTTACTGTGTTCATATTATACACCAAAGTAAACTAGTTTGTCTCCAGGTACATGCGTCGCCCATTTAATATATACCTATAAATATACATACATATAACTATATATATGTATATATATATATATATATATATATATATATATATATATATACATACATATATACATACATATATACATATATATATATATAATATATATATATATATATATATATATATATATATATATATATATATATATATATATATATATATATATATATACATATACATATGTATATACATGCACAAACATATATATATATATATATATATATATATATACATACACAACCATATACACACACACACACACACACACACACACACACACACATATATATATTCTTTTATTCTTTTAATTGTTTCAGTTATTTGACTGCGACCATGCTGGAGTACCGCCTTAAAGGGTTTTAGTCGAAGAAATCGACCCCAGGCCTTATTCTTCGTAAACCTAGTGCGTACTCTATCGGTCTATTTTGTCGAACCGCTAAGTTACATGGAAGTAAATACACCAACACCAGCTATCAAGGAACGGTGGGGAGAGGGACACACACATGCACGCACACACACACACACACATGCACGCACACACGCACACGCACACACACATGTATATATATATATATATATATATATATATATATATATATATATACACACAAATATTTAGCTACATGTGGACATGATCCGAAAGCAAGTCCTATCTGTAATCTCGGGGGGACCAAAAACGTAACAGATATTTAACCACGTGTGGACATGATCCGAGATATTTGTTACGTTTTTGGTCCCCCCGAGATTACAGATAGGACTTGCTTTCTATATTGTGTCCACATACAAGCTTTTTATCTCTCTATACTTTTTACTTATATTTTTCTATATATTTTTTATATTTTTTTACATATTTATAGAGATATTGTTTTATAGGTTTATTGCTCATATATTTTTTACACATATTTTTTCTGTATTCTACCTTCCACCCTGCATTTTTCTTGTGCGTATATAGACGTGTACATGGAACCTTTTGTGCGCGCTTGTGGAGGTGTGCGTGCGTATATAGACGTGTGTGTGTGCGTGGATGCGAGTATGTGCGTATATATAGACGTACTTTACCCTTATTGCATTTTTACACTTTTTTACACTTGAAAAAGACTTGCACACTTCAGCGGTCCTACATGGCGAATGAGTATTTGTATGTGTGTATATGTATATATATGTGTGAGGGTTTTTTCACGCTAGCTAC
>NC_142940.1:33011418-33016418 GCF_046866305.1 Octopus bimaculoides
AGTTAATCTGTGCCAAGCGGCTTTACTCTGCGTGCTTTAATTTCGTTACTTTGGCAACAGTACGGATACTTATTGATCAAACAATGTATGTAGACATAAAAAAGATTATTCTTCAGAATCTAATTTCTGTAATAAAGAAAAAAAGGTCGCTAAAACATACGAATGATCACTTGCATGTGTATGTGCGTGTGTGTGTGCGTGTGTGTGTGCGTGTGTGTGCGCGCGCGCGCGTTTGTGTGTATGTGTGTGTGTGTGTGTGTGCCTGTGTGTGTGCCTGTGTATGTTGGTGGGTGTATGAGAATGTGGGAGCTAACGTGACAGGAACTTCATTTACCCACGTTCAATAATATCCTGAATTGTTTATAAAGTCCACCCGATATCTACCCAGCATTATATACATCCCATTGCAATTATGGCAGTAGTCATTATGTACAAACGCAAATATATACACCCACGCACACATACACATAGACACTCTAGCACACACGGACTCACACTTACACTTACGCACACACACCCAATCACACACGCACATGCTCACCCATACAGGAATATACATGTTTAAAACTATTTGTGCATGTTTATATACTTATTTATATATGGAAGTATAAAATGTTATATATATTTATATACAATTGTGTGTGTGTGTATGTGTGTGTGTGTGTACGTTATGTGCGCTCACAAACAATAAATACACACACGTGTTTATACACATATACACAGATGTAAATATATATATCTATATGTGTGGGTGTGTATATATATATATATATATATATATATATATATATATATATATATATATATACATATACATACACATGCATGTATGTATGTGTACATATAGATATCTATATATATAAAAATGAGAATGTGTGTCTGTCTGTTTGTCTGTCTGTCTGTCTGTGTGAATCCCTAAAACTCGAGAACTACGCAACCAATTTCATTCAAATTTTACACATGCCTTACTTAGGGTTCCAGTTGTGTTTTAGTCAATTTTAACTTCTTGCAGAGTTCGAGCCCACACCAACATAATATCTCCTCCACTATTTAAGTATTACATGTCAAAAGTGAAACAAAGACACTCATGTCAAATACTTTCACTTTAAAAATGAAATTATTCTACTAACTGAAACAATCACATTTCGATACTGTAATGACAGATACTTTCAGAGAGAGAGAGAGAAAGAGAGAAAGAGAGATAGAGAGAGAGAGAGAGAGAGACAGAGAGAGAGACAGAGAGAGACAGAGAGAGACAGAGAGAGAGATGTATATGTATACATATAGATGTATATGTACACGTTATTCTACTAACTGAAACAATCACATTTCGATACTTTCAGAGAGAAAGAAAGAGAGAAAGAGAGAAAGAGAGAAAAAGAGATGTATATGTATACATATACATGTATATGTACACGTATATGCACAGATATATATATAGAGATATAGATCTATATGCATACATGTATATGTATACACATGTGTAGATGTATATATATATATATATATATATAGATGTACATGTAATATGTACACATATATACATATATATACATGCATACAGATATCTATACATATATACACCCATCACACACACATACACATGCACACAAACACACACATTAGTCATTTGTTTTCTTATCCAAAACTACGTCAAAAGTACTGAACGGATCTTTATGAAATTTGGAAATTATATTCTATGTATAACGGCCATAACTCCCATGAAAATTCATATATTTTTGAGGTTGATGAAATTTTAACCCGAACATAACAGATGAGCATTATTTGTAATTCAACGGTACAACAGTGTAAGACTACCCTTTCAGATATACTTACATTGTGATTTCTGCAATGTGGTGCATAAATTGTCAAGTAAATGAGACGCATCTTTACCTCCACTGATTCACTTGCAAAGTGTTGAGTAAAATTATTTCGTTGCAGACCTCCTTTGGGTCTTTTTATTATCACTACGACACACATAGTCCCCAGTTGGTAACATTGATTTCAAAGCCCTCCTAGAGGAGAGACTGGCATTCCACTTAATGTCTATGTTCCATGCTGGCATGGATTGGAGAGTTATTAATGTAGAAATATGGTATCGTAGCTACTAACAGTTGAGGGTTGCGTAGTCTAGACGGCGTTTTTAGATTTCATTATTCTCTTTAACCCGGACAAAGCCGGGTATTTCTGCTAGTATATATATATATATATATATATATATAAAGATTATATACATACACACACACACACACACAGGCATGCATGCATGTATGCATATATGTTTCTGTGTATGTATGTATGTATATATATGTATATATGTATATATATATATATATATATATATATATATATATATATATATATATATATATATATATATATATATATATATATATATATATACATATAGCCTTTTCTGTTTGTTTATTTCACCGTTTCGTTTTCCTGTCTTGTTTTCCGTCCGCCACTATCCGCCATGGAACAAATTTAATTTGTGTCCGTGGGAAGAGCCATTTTAACGATGCGTCCTGCCCTAACTCTTCGAAACGCCAGTTTAATAATAGTGGCAGCTGATGAAGGATATGTTCTCTATGTGGCCTGCGTGTTTTTTGTACCTTGTTTATCATTTTTCCATGTTTTTTTGCAACGTCCTGTACCCAGATATGTATCTATATGTACATGTAGATGAAGGTATGTACATACGTGTACATATATATGCATATACTCATATATTATTTATATATATATATATATATATATATATATATATATATATATATATATATATTCCTGTATTCTTATTCGCACACCCGGCAACGCTGGTCGCCTACCGTGAAATATAAAAAGAACCTTTTGCACTTTATCGTTTCAATAAACCACTATTGTCCCTGAGAGTTGTTTTTTTTATATTTACTACGGATTGAAGCCACTTTTCTGTCCCTCGATCCCTGGATCTCTCTCTCTCTCTTTCTCTATGAATATATATATATATATATATATATATATATATATATATATATATATATATATATATATATATATATATATATATATATATTTATATATATATATATATATATACATATATATATATGTATATATGTATGTATATATGTATGTATATATGTATGTACGTATGTATGTACGTATGTATGTATGCATGTATGCATTATGTGTGTATATATACATATATATTTGTAAATATGTGTGTGCGTGTGTGTGTGTACGTGTGTGTGCGTGTATGTGCGCGTGTGTGTGCGCGTGTGTGGGCGCGTGTGTGGGCGCGTGTGTGTGCGCGTGTGTGTGCGCGTGTGTGTGCGCGTGTGTGTCCGCGTGTGTGTGCGCGTGTGTGTGTGTATGTGCCCGTGCGCGTGTTTGTAAGACAACCTTGCAATAAAGTCTATGACGTTATGAGTAAGTGTATGCCATTACTGACATGCGAACACAATCTCGCACACAACTCATCCATGACTAATATCCTATACTAATACCGAAACATTAACGTGTGGATAGCGTGTGTGTATATATGATATATGCGTGTATATATATATATATATATATATACATATATATATATATATATATATATACATATATATATATATATACAGAGAGAGAGAGAGAGAGAGAGAGAGAGAGAGAGAGAGAGAGACATATACACATTTATGTCTATACATTCATACTTTTGCATGATTATGTATATATATTTAATTTATACATGCATTCGTGTGTGCTAGTATATGTGTGTGCGAATGTGTAAGTGTGCACACGAATGTCCGCCAGTACGTATGTATAATAAGTTAGATTTTTGTATTAACAAACCAGAGGAAATGAATTTAATGCTGTTATCAGAACTTAAAGTCGTTAAACAGATAGCTAGCTAACTACCTAGAGAGACAGAAAGACAGATGGAGAGAAAGTAAATGAGAGAGAGAGAGATGTGTAAGATACATTTGTTTAAATGGTTATAATTCTATATATGTTGTAGACGTGTGTGGATTAGAATGCATCTGTGTGAGAACATATCTTCGTAACAGTTCCAGACGTTCTCCGATAAAGATACAAACACACACGTGTGTGGGGTGAGATTTGTTGTACAAGTTATCTAGTGTATGTCAATGTGTACGATTGAATATCCATGCATGTGCACGCGACTTAGGGCCATGCGGGGCACGATATGATTAATGCGTGCTAATGCGTTATTTCGTTAACTTTTGCTTATTATATACATACATACACACATACATATATATATATATATATATATATATATATATATATATATATATATATATATATATATATATATATATATTTATATATATAATATATGTAGTGAAACTAACCTCTATCACCATTATATACAAACACCACTTTTTCTCACTACTATAAATATTAACAAACGCGAGCGTAGTAGAAAGCAACTCATTCCCTGTCATCACCTGACTGACTATTCTTTGCGCGGGTAAATTATCTCCATTTGCCCCCAGGACGCAAATCGACCAACCACAGCCCCTAATAAGGTCACGTGAGAGTGTTTTTCTAATGCTTCTCTGGAGCCTACCTTCAGCTATAAATAGCCTAAATTATACCCGGCAAATTCGTCGCGCCTCAGATCCTAGATCTGGCCGGCCGCTGACCACACACGCGTAACACAGCCAGCCAGTTCCAGCGATGACATCAACAACACCATCGTACAACTAAGAACTACAAGCATCGCCCCCGACGTCGCCTACAGCATCGTCCAACTACGACTACCAGCATCGCCGCCAGCGTCAACATGACTCTACACGTACACAAGCTACCAACAGCTAACTGCAGCACTTCTCTTCGACCCTGTTTGTGTGAATCGCTTCACCACGAAAAATAGCAGCCAGAATCCGACGCCTGCGAAGAACATCTGTATTCAAGAACCCGGCTTGGCATAGAAACCCTAACATCACGACGAGTGATCGCTCTGCCCCAACGCTTTAACTTCTTATATACAGACACTTACCACT
>NC_142940.1:33018918-33023918 GCF_046866305.1 Octopus bimaculoides
AACTCTTTGAGAAAAATCTTCTCTCCAAATATTATAACTGTATCAAAGGATTTCTAAAACACTTCAAATATATATATATATATATGTATGTATGTATGCATGTATATATACAGGGTTATTCAAAAAGAATGAACCGATTTCATTAGGCAATATTTTAATAAGGAAAAGCAATAGAAAACTCCAGCTAAGTCACATGTATTTACTCACAATCAACTTTTATTTCCTGTCTTTCAAGTATTTAATGTGGGCACCACCTGCAGCACGGGCAACATCAATGTGATGAGAGAATTCCTCCCAGATGCCTATCATGATCCACTGAGTTGATCGCTGTTGTTATTCGATGTTTAAGGTCATCGAGGTTAGTGGGTAGCGATGGAGTTTTCTAAGTTTTGAATGGCTGCCACACCTGAAACATCGCATAACAATAGCGATCAACTCAGTGGATCGCGATATGCTGATATGCGTCTAGGAGGAATTCTCTTATCGCATTGGTATTGCCTGTGCTGCAGATTGTGGCCACATTGAACACTTATAAGACAGGAAATAAAAGTTGACTGTGAGTAAATACTTGTGACTTAGCTGGAGTTTTCTATTGCTTTTCCTTATTAAAATATTGCATAATTAAATCGGTTCATTCTTTTTGACTAACCCTGTATATATATATATATATATATATATATATATATATATATATATATATATATATATATATATATATATATATATTCTGTTGTGTCTGGGGAGAGTCATTTTCTTATTGTGCCTTAAAATTTAACACACTCACCAATAAAATTTTAAAGCACAATATGTGTTAAATTTTAAGGCACAATAAGAAAGAAAATGACACTCCCCAGACACAACAGAATATGCTTCAACACACGAAATCACATAAAAAATCTTGCAAACCAAATCCAAAAACGAAATATATATATATATATATACATACATACATACATACATATATATACATACAAATAAATATACGACGGGCTTCTTTCAGTTTCCGTCTACAGAATCCACTCACAAGGCTTTGGTCGACCCGTAGCTATAATAGAAGATACCTAACAAAGATGTCACGCAGTGGGATTGAACCCGGAACTATATGGTTGAGAAGCAAGCGTCTTACCACACAGTCACGCCTACGCCTTGCCACTTTCACTCGAGTGTTCTATAAGTGCCAACGCTACTGTTATTTTAACCCCACGAAGATATCTCCTCCAGCTGGTTATTCAGTGCGCTTTCGCACTCGATATTTATTGCAAACGAAAGAGTACTTCTGCCACCCAAGCTCAGAAGCCACCGGATGACATGATTTCGATATTATTGTATCACTCCAGTGGTAGGTATACGTTTGCCCGACATAGCATTAGTCTGACCTACAGAAAAACAGTATCATACAGTCACTGATCTACTAACTAGCTAATATCGAACAGTGAAAATGAATGTTCAAAACCGCATTGGCGAGTAAATACTCTTTATTTGTGCATTAACAAGGCAACCAATGGTTTCATGTAAAAAGTTCTTTACAATTGGTCAAGCGTGCCATATACGTGCGTGCGTGAGAGTGTGTGTGTTTGTGTATGTGCGTGTGTGTGTTTGTGTATGTGCGTGTGTGTGTGTGTGCGTGCGTGGTTCACCGCTTGACAACCGATTTACTAAGCGGTCCGACAAAACAGAAGAAAAATGAGTGCGAGGCTTTAAAAGAAAATAAGTTCTGGCGTGGATCTGTTCGACTAAAACTCTTCAAGGTGGTGCCCCAAAATGGCTGCATTAGCTGAAACGAGTAGTGAAAAATAAAATATACATACACACACGAACATATAAGTATGTATACATATATGTATGTATGCATGTATGTATGTAGGTGTGAGTATATATATATATATATATATATATATATATATATATATATATATATATATATATATATATATATATATATATGTATGTATATATATATATATATATATATATATATATATATATATATTTAGTTATTTATTTATATATCTATATATATATACATGTGTAAAAATCGCGTATCAGTTATCCAAACGTGGTGCCTCGAATGACATGCTGGTGTGTATATGTGTGTGAATGTGTGTGTACGCGTGCGTGTGTATGAGTGTGTGTGTGTGTGTGTATGTGTGCGTGTGTATGTGTGTATGTATATATATTATGTATGTATATATATATATGTATATATATATATGTATATATATATGTATATATATATATATATATGTATATATATATATATGTTGTATATATATCGAGGAAGAAAGAAAGAAAGAAAAAAAGAAGGGGGCCTTGAGCGCGTGTATGCATTAGTTGAGATTAGTTGAGTGAGTGAGTGCAGATCTGAGATTTATCAACCATCACCAACTGAGAGAAGGCCATGTGCACTCGATGTGTGTTTGTGTGTGTGTGTGTGTGTGTGTGTCCGCGTGTGTGTGTGTGTGTGTGTGTGTGTGTGTTTGTGCGCGCGTGCGTTTGTATCTGTGTGTGCGTGCGCGTGTGGATACTTGTTTGTTCCTATATAGGTGTATACATATGTGTATATGTATCTAATCAAATTCTCTATACATTTAAGTATATATCGCTGTTTGTGTGTGTATACGTGTGTGTGTCAGTTCACATTTCTGTGAAAGCACCCATGTATCAGCTATCAGAATTATCAATTTATCACACAACAGCAGCAGCAACAACAACAACGACAATATACAGACAAAAATATACAAAACAAAAAATTATTTTAGATCTGGTTAGGCTGTAGTAATAGCTGTATGTTCAGGTGTGTGTATGTGTGTCCGTGTGTGTGCGTGCGTATGTGTGCTTGCTTGTGTGCTTGTGTGTATGTTTGTATGTATGTGTGTATGTGTGTGTATGCGTGTTTCTTTGTGCATGTTTATTTATTTGATTGTGGAAGTTTGAGCGCACACACGTGCGTATATGTGTGCGTATATTATATATGTATTACATATATTATATATATGTGTGTATATATATATATATATATATATATATATATTAATATGTAGCAGAAGCCAGAGATTTACTCAAAGGCTGAGAGTTGGCACTTATCAAACTTAAGTTTGGTAAGTGCTAACGCACGAAAGTTTAGGTCCTTGAGTTACTCTATCGCTTCTACAAAGCATTAATAAATTATACATATATATTACTCATACTTTGAGTTCTATTTTACCTGTTTGCATCACCAAACCTATATATATATATAGAAAAAGTTTTAGTATCATAATTATGGACTATACATAATCTACAGTTGCACCTTAAAAAGAATATGTGTCTATAAAGAAACAATCGTAGTACTGTCAACTGGATTCTGTCCACCTAACAGTTTGTCATGTTTATTTACCAGCGAAATGTCAAAGAATGGACAAAATAGTAACAAAATGTATTTGAAGAGCCTCTAGGTGGAATGTTGAGATTTCTTTTATCATTGTGTAGGTCGTTGGCCAAACGGTGCATGCTCAAATATTTTTGTGAAGTGAAACTTCATAAATATTAAAGGCAACCCATATTGAATTAGACGAGATGTGACCGACCGATTTTGGCATTTTTGGTCGATATCACTATCAACTCATTACCTCTCTTTTCTGGGGTTTTTTTTTTTTTTTTTAGTATCAAGAGGTTTGACTCAACTAACACAACAGGGAACCATTTTCCAACGTTAAAAGAAGACAAATAAGGATCAGTGGCAGACTATATTACAGAATGTTTCAAACTTTTGGATCAATTTCAAAAGACGTGTCTAGAGTTCAATCTCCCAAATACTCTAAACTCCTTTTATTATGAAAAAAAGATTAGACCCTTGATTTCCTACAACTTCATTACAAATAGATAATTCATTGATATTTACATTTAATGTTTATAAATCTTCTGTAGTTATTGAAGAACTCCACTTTTGAAGAATCACGCAGTGAAAATTCTATCATTTTAACCTAGTGAACAGTGTTCCGTAGTGGGGTTTTTTTGTGTTTTTATTCCACCATTCAATTTACCTAAGAACATAATGGATCCAACACTTACAGATAGTAAATATTGTAAACCAACAAAGAATTTCTGTATCGTCACTTTCAGTTTTCCAAAGTAGAACCAGCCTCCAAAAGTACAAGGTAACATGTTTCTTTAAAAGTTAAAACTCTGTATTCTATAACACCTTTGGCTCTGAAACCGTCATAACTATCTGGTTAATTAACGTTTAAGTCATTATATCTATTTGATTAATTAATAAATGTTTATTTATAAATAGCTGATTCATTGACGAATGTTTAAATCATTATAATCGTCTGGTTAAACCTGGTTAATAATGTTTAAATTTTAAATATCCGATTAATAACTGAATGTTTACATCACAATAACTATCTAGTTAATTATAATATTTAATTAAGGTTGTTTAGTTTAATCTTGTACACACCAATGAATTTGTTTGTTAGATGTTTTATTTTGGTTTCCAATTGGTTTTGATTTTCTCAGTTTTCTTTTCAGTCTCAACTTACTACTTGTCAGGGGATTTTGAAAAAAAAGGGATGAATCTATTTCGTGTTTTCTTTAATGCTTTTTCCTTTATTATTTTTATGACAACAAAAACCCGCGAGGCTGTTTAAAATTTATTGTTATTTTTGTGTGTCCCACGTGAATATATCAAGTCTTCAAAAGAAAAAAGTAGAGTCTCAGGAGACGAGTTTGTGGGACCAAATAAGAAATAGTTTATAAAATATCTAAAATAAGATCAGTTATTGTTGAGCGAAGAGAGGTGAGTTCAAATAGTACTTGTATCACAATGTAATAATGTCTAAGAAAAACATTTTTGTCCCAATGAAATCTTCGCTTAATTATGCTGTTTTAATATGATGTTTTACTGTCTTTCAATATCATTCTTTGATAATTGCTTTTAAATCTAAATATATATCAAAACAATTTTATTATTACAGCTTTCAAGTAAGATGTTGATCGTCGGCCATTGTAGTATTTCTCGT
>NC_142940.1:33028918-33048918 GCF_046866305.1 Octopus bimaculoides
GGCCAGCTAGTAACAACAACAACAACAACAACAATAATAATAATAATAATAATAATAATAATAACAACAACAACAACAACATCAACACATAATGAAAAGAAATACAAATAACTGCAGAATATGTGGTGATGCGGAAGAAACAATAAATCATATTGTTTCTGGCTACCCAGTCCTGGCTAAGAAGGAATATATTCACAGACACGACAGAGTTGGGACCTATATACACTGGAAGCTATATCCACACTATGGAATAACAACAAAAAAAGATGGTATAGGCACACCCCAGAAAAGGTCACAGAAAATGAGAAAGCAACCATACTCTAAGGTATGCCAATACTCACAGATAGATAAATCAAGGCTACTATGTCGGATATAGTTGTCAGAGATCACCAAGAAAAAGATGTTTTATAATCAATGTATCAATAGCAGTAGATGACAACGTTTCTCTGAAAGAAACGGAGAAACTTACAAAATACAAAGATCTGGAAATAGAAGTAACTCGAATGTGGAGCGTAAATACGGAAGTAATTCCTATTATAGTAGGCACATTAGGTATGATAAAGAAGACATTTAGACAAATACATAGCAAAACACCAGGACTTACAAGTATATATAACATACAGAAAATAGCGTCACTAGTTACCGCACACATCTTACGTAAAACACTGTCAATACAGTGAAAATAAGAGTACCGAAAGCACGGAGTAATAATAATAATAATAATAATAATAATAATAATAATAATAATAATAACAACAACAATTTTAAAAAATAATGATTATTATAATAATAATAATAACAATAATAATAAGGATTCCTTTATTAACCACAAGAGTATACCTTAAGAAAAACATAGACAGTGCAGGACAAAACGAAGAACGTGTGTGTATATGTGTGTGAGTGTGTGTTGTGAAGGGTTTGCATGTAAACAAGACTAACAAAACTTTTTTAAAATCAACAATGTGTGATCCTCAATAGGAAGGAGACTTCGAGGGCTGCTCATGGAAAACCCCCATAAAAAACCATGGGTACCGTGACTTTTGGGGCAGATGCCCTTTTCCCTTTTTCCAACTACAGGCTTATGCTCAGGACAGGCCCGCTCACTCGCACCATTCTCGCTACATTCATCCACTTTTCAGCAAACTGACTAGAAGACATTCTTCCCTCTCTACCCTTATTTTCCTTTTCAAGTGAAACTTGAAGAAGTTCATTAGGGATTGACCAAAGAGAAAAGTGTTTGTCTTCAGGCCCTTCAATCTCGTCCACCATACAACCTCTTTCGCCATGATCACCAGGCATATAAAAACAGCCTTTCCTTCCTGGTTAAAGGAAGGCGGCGGAGCGAATAATAAAGGTTTGAATAATCCACCTCTCGAAACATGAGTGCTTCGTTTATCATCCTTAAACAAACCTTATTCAGGGACTTTTTGAGCTGGAGGGATCACTCAACCTGAAGAAAATTCTAACCTGCAAAGTTATGCTTATCTTGATATGAAGTCACCATGTCGCGCACATATGGCTGTGATTGCATGTGCCTGATGTGCTCTTATCAGACGGGTAGTCATGATGGTTATATTAGGCTTCGTATATTTGTACCTCACGGTCACTATGATGGCATGCGCTGCTCTCTCACTCAATAATAATAATAATAATAATAATAATAATAATAATAATAATGAAGAAGGAGGAGGAGGAGGAAAATGATTTTTTATTAACCACAAGGATTTGCATTGAGAAAAACATGACGGACAGCACACAAGACAAAACAGAGAACGTGTGTATGTGTGAGTCTGTTGTTGCGAGGGGTTTGCGTGTAAACAAGACTAACAAATTTTTTTTAATTCTTTTAAATAAAAAAAAGAAAGAAAAAGAAAGTAAGAACTCAACAATGTTTAATCCGCAATAGAGAGACGTTCGAGAGCTGCTCATGGAAAAAACCCATAAAAACCATGGGTACCGTGACTTTTGGGGCAGGTGCTTTTTAACTTTCCTTTTTTTTTCCAACTACAGGCGTATGCTCAAGGCAGGCCCGCTCACTCGCACCATTCTCGCCACTTTCGTCCACTTTTCAGCAAATTGTCTAAAAGACAACACTTTCCTCTTTACCCTTATTTTCCTTTTCATGTAAAACTTGAAGAAGTTGATCAGAGATTAGTCAAGGAGAAAAGTGTTTGTCTTCAGCCCCTTCAATCTCGTTCACCATACAACCTCTTTCATCATGGCCACCAGGCATATAAAAACAGCCTTTCCTTCCCGGTTAAAGGAAGGTGGCGGGGCGATCTTCACAAAGGATTCAGTTGACAGCTAGATCCGTCTTACACGCTACAGGTCAGTAATACTTAGACACTGGACGAGTGCATGCAGGGCCGACTCGTCGTCCCGCACGCATCCCAGACATGCTCGGCTGACGGCACTTCCGTGCCTGTAAAGTTTATCTCGAACAGGCACTGCTCGGCGAGAGATTTTTGGAAATTATTCAACGGTTCCGGCCCGAAAGTTCTCTGGAAAAGAGCGACTAGCTGATCTTCTTCGACTAATGATAATAATATCTGCAGTGTATCAACTGCTACTGAAGCAAGCGTTCCTATCATCAGCATTACACTTATTCATACCGTCACTACATCCACTGCTCTTCCTTTGCAGTTGTTGTTTATGCTAGTGCTGTTGTTGTTGTTTATGCTAGTGCTGTTGTTGTTGTTGTTGTTTATGCTAGTGCCGTTGTTGTTGTTTATGTTAGTGATGTTGTTGTTACTTCTACTGCTACTGCTACTGATGATGATGATGATGATGGTAACACTAAAGTGATCTACTGTTTTTGTCATGTCTCTTTACAGTTTTCCGTGACAACTCCATTATCTAATTATGAGAAACGTGCAACAACACTGCAATGATTCATCATACGACCACGTGAAAGATGAGCATAAACTGCATCCTTATCTACACTACTACCACCGGCATCATCATAATCAATTATATCTGATGTAGACAAATAGGTTTACAACCGCACGCGTCCAAGTAACCATTACCACCATCATCCCAAACATCTAATAATAATAATTATCATTATTTCAATTTTTTGCCACAAGGACAGCTTGGGGAAGATGGAAATGAGTCGATTACGTCGACCGTAGTGTTCGGCTGGTACTTATTTTCTCGACCGAAAGCAAAGTCGACCTCAGCGGAATTTGAACTCACAACGTAGCGACGGGCGAAATACCGCTAAGTATTTCGTCCAGCGTGCTAACTGCCAGCTCGGCGCCTTAATAATAATAATAATTATTATTATTATTATTATTTCAAATTTTGCTACAAGGGCAACTTGGAGGAGTGAATTAAGTTGATTACATCGATCCCAGTGTGTGACTGGTACTTATTTAATCGACTCCGAAAGAATGAAAGCAAAGTCGACCACGGCGGAATTTAAACTCAGAATGCAAAGATAGACGAAATGCCGCTGAGCGTTTTGCCCGATGTACTAACAATTCTGCAAACTCGCAGCCTTAATAATAATAATAATGATGATGATGTCTTTATTAACCACAAAGGTTTACATTAAGAAAAACATGGACGGCACAGGACAAAGCAAAGCGTGTGTGTATAATAATAATAATATTCCTTTCTACTGAAGGAACAAGGCCTGAAATTTGCAGGGATGGGACTAGTCGATTACATCGACGCTAGTGTTTCACTAGCACTTAATTTATCGATTCGGTGAAATTTGAACGCAGAACGTAGCGACGGGCGAAATACCGCTAAGCATTTCGTCTAGCGTAGCAACGGTTCTGCCAGCTCGCTGCCTTAATAATAATAGCAATAATAATAATAATAATAATAATAATAATAATAATAATAATAATCCTTTCTACTATAGGCACAAGGTTCGAAATTTCGGGTGAGGTCTTAAGTCGATTACATTGACCCCCAGTACTCCACTGGTACTTAATTTATCGACCCCGAAAGGATGAAAGACAAAGTCGACCTCGGCGGAATTTGAACTCTCAATGTAAGGACGGACGAAACGCTGCGAAACATTTTGCCCGGCGTCCTAACGATTCTTTCAACTTGCCACCTTAATGATAATAACTTCAAATTTTGGCTCAAGGCCAGCAGTTTCGGTGACTGAGTTAATTTGATTACATCGCCGACTTGATAATAATAATAATAATAATAATAATAATAATAATAATAATAATAATAATAATAATAATTTCTGCTATAGGTAAAAAGGGAAAAAAGGCCTGAAATTTTGGGGGAGGGGACAAGTCGATTGAATCAACCCCAGTAGTTAACTGGCATTTTATTTTATCGACTTCAGAGATATGAATTTAAAGTTGACGTCTATGGTCTCAGAACTCGGGATGTAAAGTGAATGGAGAAATTAGGTGAAACATTTTCCGACGCTTTAACTATTTTGCCAGCTCACGGCTTAAATTCTGATTTAAGCGCATAACCAAACATTATGAGACAGAGTTTACTCGATACCACCGCACCTTATTTTATTGATCCCCAGAGGGATAAGAGGCAAAGTTAACCTGGACAGGATTTGAACTCGGAATGTAAAGAGATGGAATGAATGCTGCAAGCTACTTCCGATACCCAAACAATTCAGCCCCAATAATCTTCTACCTTGTGAATGAACAGAAAGGATTTTTCACTAAATTGAGAACAGATTAAAAAGAAGAATGTTGTATTGTCCGAACCTTCTAAACTTTAAACATTTACCATGGTCTGTGTGTGTGTGTGTGTCTGTGTATGTGTACGTTTGCGTGTGTATGTGTGTGTGTGTGTGTGTGTGAGAGAGAGAGAGAGAGAGAGAGAGAGAAAGAAAGAGAAAGAATGAGAGAAGGAGAGAGAACGAACGAGAAAGAGAGAACGAGGGAAAGAGCGAGAGAAAGGGTGTGAGAGATAGAGAGTGAGAGAGAGGCATATGTGTGTGTGTTTACATGTAAGAGAGAATGTGCTTGTGTGTAAGAGAAAGAGAGTGTGTGTGTACATGTGTGTGAATGTGTGTGCATGTATGTGCATGTGTGTGCATGTGTGTGCAAGTGTGTGCGTAAGAGTGTGTGTGCGCGCGCGTACCTTCATATCGGGTTGTCAGATGTATTCGTCCGTTTATTTTTATCCAAAAATTAACACCAATTTTTTTTTTTTTATCGTACTGCTATGGTTTTCGTTTCGGTTTTTTAACTCCTCAACAGCTTTTGCTTATCGTTTTGGGAATTTGAATAAATTGTACCCCCTTTCAGATATATGACAATAGTGTGTTAAAAAGAAAAAAAATGAGCATTTTAGACACTTGCTTCTTTTCTCTTTCACTCAAAATTCTAGAGCTAGCAAAGCCATTTGAGACAAGTTTCCAAAGCTGCCAAGCAGCTTGTGAAGTGCACAGAAATGGTTTTCGCCCTTCAAGGAGGGGAAATTCGACCTCACAGAATTTCCACGAGGATCCGAGCCTATCCACTAGGGAATTAGCTCAGCAGATGGGTTTTTATGATACTGTCACCTGTCACCTTCACTCAAGGAGTAAGATCGAAATACTCGGTGCATCGATGTCACACTCTCTGTACAACGAAGACAAACCCAACGCACCGCAATTGCGGCCAACCTGTACGCTCGACAACAGCCTACACATGGACACCTCTCTCTCTCTCTCTCTCTCTCTCTCTCTCTCTCTCTCTCTCTCTCTCTCTCTCTCTCTCTCTCTCTCTCTCTCATATCCTTGTCTCCATTGTTTCCTATCTCCACATTTCTATATATGACTCTTCATCTACGTCTACACACAACGTCCTCATGCCAAAGTCGTTTGAACAGTCATAGACAAACTGCAGCCCGAATGACTGAATGACATACCTATCATAAAATTATCTTGAATTTTTTGAATAGTGCGGTCCACTTGATAATGAGCAATGTCTCATGCGACTCGTATCTCGATAAAGGTTGTCCATTCCAGTGTTAGCACATCGGATAGAATGCAAAATGGCATTCGCTCCGGCTCCCTGTTCACTGAGTTCAAATTTTACTAAGCTGAATTCATCTCTCAATCTTTTGGATCGTTAAATAAAGTACCAGGCCATTACTGAGGTCCATTCTTTATCCTGCTTCTTTCTCTCTGAAACAAACGTTTATATTCAAACTTGAAGAAAGAAATGCACTCTGCCATGTTAAAATGGCCTCTACAAGCCTTGTGTCATGACGCCGCCCTCTACATCTCCATCATGATTCAAGTCCCAATCCGCCCACATGCATACACACAAATACCCAAGTACTTTCTTTCACAGTTTGGTTTACCCTTTCTTTTGACATTTACACCAGTTTTTTCTTGTTAGTTGAAGGCGAAAAGTGACAAAAATAGCAGAGTGCCAGATAAAATACTTCACAATATTCAAACCTTTCTGTCCCTGTACGTTGAGGGATCAAATTCGACCAGTGTCGAGTTCTGTTGTTTATCGCCCCAGGGTAACAGATACTTCTTCTGGGTGAGTTGATTCTTTCGACTATACCACTCCTCTTCAATTTTTATATCTTTGTGCCAATGTAAGAAATCAATATATACATCGCTTTCTTTCTCTTTCTTGCTATTCCTTCCCACCCTCCCGTGTATCTTTATCTGTATATTTATGTAGCTTGTTATCGACTGCTATATCTATGTCTGTTTGTCTTCCCCCGTGCTCCATCTCTCAAAGGATTCTTCCCCTTCCTTCCTCTTACACTGCTTGTGTTGGTCGTGTAAAATCTGCTCGGATGGCGACGTAACTGACACGGAACATAAAGCCTACATTAACGGCAATTTCCGAAAAACAACCAGTGCCCCGCCATTAACACACAAACACACACACAAATATAAACAAATACACGCATTACAAATCAAATATATATAGACATTACACATGTACATTATACACGCACATTACACACGACATCATTCGATGTTCCGGAAAATAATATTACTGAATGAAAGGCGAAAGTCATATCTCCGTGACTTTCCGTCAAAATAAAAAAAAAAACGAAATGAAGGACAATGTCGCCTGGTATTTTTTGTTAGTGTAACATACGACTTGTGAGAGTTCTCTACGGAGTAAACTAGAGGAAGGACTTAGGAAAAAGGAAGAGAATTGTTATAATATGCTTGGTGGCCGATCTGTAGAGAATTATGGGTGGATTTCAGGAGCATAGTAGATGCATTAGAGCCGGAAAGACAGTTGTATATTGTTTCTTGTTATTATGTTGGTGGTGATGATAGAGTAAGCTGAGGTAAAGATGGGAAACTAATAGGATGCGTGTGTTTAATGTTATTTAAAACATCAGTTCTCCTGTTCTATCAATCAGATGGCTGTAAAATCTCTAAACTATATTGGTGGTGGGTAAGCTAATTACGGGTGATGATGATAGTGACGACGACGACGACTGTGATGGAGGAGGAGGAGGAGGAGGTGGTGGTGGTGGTGGTACCAGAAAACAGTTTACTAGAGGACGTCGAAGAAAAAGGATAGGCCAATCGGTTTTTGATTCGATTAAGAGACATTGAGTTCTAAAAAGGTGGAGGATATGGCTGGAGAGGGAGGAATAAAACCATAAAAGACCAAGAAATTTGGAGATGAAGAGGAATCGTTATGGTGGAAGTTCATTGCAGTAATAAAAAATAGAATAAGCCATAACAGATAACGATGTAGTTGATGACGATGATGTTAATTAGTTATGGTGTTAGTGGAGGTGGTGGTGATAGTGATGGTAGTGACAATAGTGATGACGGTGATGGTGAATTACAATAGTAATAAGGTTTAGACGGTGTATTATTGTGGTGCCGTTAGTGACGTGGTTGCGGTGATAGCAATAGTAAATACGTTGTTGTTGTTGTCGTTGACGTGGTGATGTTGGTTTTGCTGCTGCTGTTGCTGCTGCTGCTGGTGGTTAGTGAGTGTTAGAATGGGAATTGAAAGTGCTCTAGCAACCACTATTCACTATTGCTGGACTTGTTCGGGGGTAAAGATGGTTGTTGTAATAATGGTGCTGGTGATCGTCGGAGTGATAATATTGATTGTTGTGGTTGTAATGGTGGTTGTGGTGATTGTAGTAGCTATGATTTAGAACGATGCGAAAAATAACGGAGTTCATTTTTAATGGTTGATGTTGTTTATAGCACCTAGTCAATCCTAATAAAGCAAACCTATATTCAGAGACTCTCCAGCCGTGAGCAACCCGTCTTTTTCTATCCATGAGCAAGGAAACCTGATTACACATTATCCAAAGTGTCTTTTTCAGGACATTAGGGTGTGAATTGAGGGAGATTTTGGCTGCTATCTCTTAACAAGTCGAGCGGCTAATATATGGTGGTGGTGGTGGTGGTGGTGGTGGTGGTGGTGGCGGCGGCGGCGGCGGCGTGTTAATGATGGCCACAACAGTGGCCTTGCAAAGAGATACAGGAGGAGAAGGAGAAGGGGGGAAATTATGGATCATCCTCTATCTCATCCTCTCTCTCATGCGCGCGCGCGCAACCCCTCTCCTCTTGTCTCTCCTTTACTCTCGCTCCTCCCCATCAGTAAAATGAGGAGGACATGGATAAACAGACAGAAAGAGGGGCTGACAACTCACAAGGGGCTATGTAGTGGCGCCGGGCTATTATCGTTGCGCCGGCTGTCGATATTGTTGCAGAGAAACAATTTATCATTTAACCCTTCATTATAGATACACCTTCCCACCTCCAACCCGCCCCCCAATTGTTGCCCACTCACACCCTACCCGAACATCTATTCCATCCATCCATCCATCCACACATCCTACCAACCACTGTACCCTCCCTTGCAATCAGACCTTAATGGGAAGAAGGGGGCAGCGCTTTAAACGGCAATCGGAAAGAGAACAGGGGTTGGCAAGAGATGAAAAACCACAAAGATGGATGGAATGGAAACGGGTAGGGGAGCTAACAGCGTAGGGAGAGATGATGGGGGGGAGGCATAAGGAAGGGGAGAGAGGTGGAGGAGAGAGAGATGAATGAATGGAAGAGGAAGAGAGAATGAGTGAGTGAGTGAGTGAGTGAGTTAATAGCGAAGCCGAGAGGGGAGGAAAAAATAAAGAAGAACGAACGAAAGAAAGATGGAGAGGAAAAAGAGAGAAATTTGGGGATATAGTAAGAGGAGAATAGTAGAGAATGAGATTGAGAATAAAAGAGAAAGGAAGAAGTGAGGAGGAGAGACCGACAGAGAGAGAGATAGAAAAGAGATAGAGTGATGGTTTAAAGAGAAGTGAAGAAGAGTGAATGGATGAAAGGCGAGGAGAAACAAGAGTGAAGTGGAACGAAGGATTGGGAGGAGAGAAAGATATATAGAAAATTGGACGGAGAAAAACAGAGAACGAGAGCAAATGTAGGGAGAGACAGATAGACCGATGTAAAGAGAAAAATAAAGGCAAGGACGAAATTATGGCGGCAGAGGGGAAGTAAAACAAAAACGCTTTAAAATGTGTTGGGGACAAGAGAAGGAACAAAAGAATCATTCGCTGGGAGAATGATAATAGTGGATGTTTAATAACAATAACAATTAGACGTGGTCGTTGTTTCTTATACTCATCTTTATTTCTCGTCAATAGATGGTGGTTTGTTGTATGACCAGATAAACTTCCATTTACAATCTTTATAGAATGACGGAGAGAGAGAAAGAGAGAAGGGAGGAGTGAAAGGAGGGAGAAAGGGAGAGAGACAGAGATAGACAGACAAGCAGACAGACAGGCCGACAGACAGACAGACGGCAGACAGATTGACAGACAAACTGATAACAGTTGTCCACCTCATCAAAAGTCAATTGAATAGACAGTAAAGTGGCAGAGCGATGGACTGAATTGGCTTCCAGTTATGTTCCAGGATAGTCCGTGTATTTATTTATCTGGTTAATTGTTTAAGCCTAGGTCAGCCCTGATAGAGCTTATTTTATATCAAAGGTAAACCAACCGTGACATCCTTCCTATTATTCAGTCATAGTGTATCTTGGATCACACAATTCAATGTCCATGGGTTGAAACTAGCTCTAAAAGATAGGATTGTCACAACTGGAATAATTTTGGTAAAAGGTTTGCTCAAGTGAGGATGATTTGAGGCCAAACAAGAACAGGAGAATTAGGTTTATTCGGGTTTTTCAATTCCCTCCAGTATTTAGTTCAGTCTTCCTACGCCATGAGTTCAAATCCAGTTATTGCTTAATCTCACCCCAGAACCATTGTTCTTTTATTTTTTTATCTTTTTTTTCCTTTTGCTTCCGATCATTGAATTAAGGTCATACTTCTTACATCGATCTCTATTCATCGAATCATTAAATTACAGAACAAGCACAAAGCCATTAATTTTGAACAGGGGGTGGGGAGTTAGTCGACAGATCTTAGTATTTCACTGGTACCTTATTTTATTGCCTTTCAGCTCCCTGAGGTTGATAAAAAAAAGTACCAGTCAAATACTGAAGTAAATAGTATCGACCAATCCACTCAGATCAAAATTTCTGGCTTTGTACTTATTCTACGAACAATATATCATCATCATCATCATCATCATCATCATCATCATCATTATTATTATTATTATTATTATTATTAATAATAATAATAATAATAATAATAATAATAATAATAATAATAATAATAATAATAATAATAATAATTCTTTCTTTATTGACCACCAGAGCCGAACACAAAACATAGACGATGATACACAGACGAAGGACAGTGAGGTTAAACGTGTAAACAGCCAACAAACACCACGATTAACAAAGAGATTAAATCAACAACATGCCTCCGCAATTGGAGGAGAGTTTCACTGAAAGGTGGCCAAAGAGACCTCACGCACTTTGGACTCCTTAACACCAAAGACTCCTCAGGAAGGCACTCTCTCTTCTTCCTTCTATCTGGCCTACAGGCCCACTTAGAGCAAACCCATTCACGCGGGTCATTCTTGCCACATTCAACCACCTTTCAACGAACTTACTGGGTGACAGTACATCCCACTCTAACAGCAATTTCCTTTTCAGGTGGAACCTGAAAAAGTCAATGAAGCCTTGGCCCAGGAGGAAGGTACCTGTCTTCAACCCTTTCAATCGTGTCCACCACACACTCTCTTTTGCCATAGCCGCCACACAGAGAAAAATTGCCCTCCCTTCCCGGCCAAAGGAAGGAGGCAGGGCGATCTTCACAATGGACTCAGACGATAGCCGGATCCGTCCTACACGTAACAATAACTGTTCGACAAAGCTCCACAAGTCAGCAATACACGGACATTGCATGAGAGCATGCAGAACGGTTTCATCGTTCCGCGTGCATCTCGGACAAGCCCGACTGACTGTACACCCATACCTGTAGAGCTTATCTCGAACCAGTAGTACCCCCCCCCCCCCAGTAGCACTACGACTCCCAGGACCTCTCTGAATACGTCGTCAGTCTTGGCCTCCACTAATCCCCTATAGAACTCCATGGTGGAACTTCCACCGACTGCATTGCCCGACACACCGGGGATTGTGAGCGCTTGGAGACACTCTAGGTGCCAAGCACCCTGCCTCGGTCTACGCCTGATCCAGGACTGATGCTCCGTCAACAGGACGAGCAGTGGAAAGCGCGTTCAACAAATAATGGCGACCACACCTGCTCACCGTTAAGGTATCGCTAGAGATATCACAGCCTCAGCGCATGTCTGCGCATCCTCAGCCACAGCATGCCCAGTCCTCCACGCAACGGGTACTGATAGCAAATGGACCGTCTGACAAGTGGTACCTGACGACAGTCAGGCGGTAGTATATGTCGGCTGCGATGTACGTATTCGCCACCTCTGCCCGATCTTTCAGCAACAGCCTCCTCTCGACCAATTTCTGGGTGAGACTGACCACCCTGTCTGTCATCTCACCCCAGTTCTTGTCGACTTTGAGATCCGGACCGAACCAAACTCCGAGCAACTTAACAGGTCTTTCCGTCCAGCGCCCCACAATGCTGTCGGTTGACATGAGCCTGCCTCACCAGGTGCCGAGCTGCAGGCCCACTGACTTCTCCTGGTTGATCATTGCTCCTATCACCACTTCGTAATCCCTTTGGGTAGTGTCGACATCTCGATTTCCAAGATGTCCTACACTATCATGGTGACGTCGTCCGCATACGCCGACACGAACCTTCTGCATCCCAGTTCACGCGGGATGCCCCTCAAAACCTCCAGCTTCCGCAGTAATGGCTCGAGTGCCAGTACATAGATAAGGGGTAAGAGTGGACATCCTTGACGGACAAAACGTGCGATACTAAACGATTCCGAGAGGTGACCATTCACTTTGACCACCGAACAGATGTCGCTGCACATTGCAGTGATCCAGCCTCTGAAAATGGGACTGAAACCAGCCGCTTTGACCCTATCAAAAGCTTTCGATTGATCCAAATTCTAAATGGATCAGAGCCCCACCCATGCCAGGTTCTTTACCAACATTCTCTATGGTGTATTGCGTGAGGTGAAGGTTGTTGTATATAGTCCTGCTGGGGATAGCGCAAGTCTGTGCATCACCCACCAGTCTGTCAGTGACAAACGCCAACCCCTGTGCTAATGCCTTGGCCATACGTTTTTAATCTGTATTAAGCAGAGTTACCGGTCTACAGTTAACAGCAATGTCCCCATTGGTCGGATCCTTTCTCAGTAGCGTCACCACACCTCGGCTCGCAGATCCGGGTATTCTCCCATTCTGCTGCCATTTGCGGTAGAGGTTTCTCAAAAGCTCGCCAAACAAGTCTAGCATATGTCTATAACGCTCGAAGGGCAGACCATCCAATCCCGGAGACCTCTCTCTCGTGCAACTAGCCAACGTGTCATGTATATCTTCAACTGTTATCGGCATTTCGCAGAATTCCACGTCCCTGACCAAAAGCCGCAGCATACCATCGCGGTAGGAAGTGAAGTTCCTCTCCACCTCCGTGACACCGCGCGGGCCGTATAGTTCAGCAAAGTGCTACTGAAATTCTGCACAAGTCTGCTTCGACTTGTCTAGCATGCGCCCGTCCCGACCTCTGAAAGACCAAATTGTAGTTTTATTACCACGTTGCGCCTCGGCCACCCGTGCCCATCAAACGGCTTTCGTTCCCTCCTGCTTTAGAGCACGTGCTCTAGCTCTGACGAAGCAACCTTCATGCTTGGTGTTGAAGAATTGGTTCAGAACTCATCTCGCTGCCAGCACGTCCGTCGCTACGATTCTACTGAGTACCTCTTCTAATTCTCTAACTAGGTCTCCCTCTACTCTAGTCTTCTCTATTCTCTAGTCCACTGTTAGCTAGTTCTCTAGTTCTCTGCTAAATTCTGCAGCTTCTACTCTAAACGCCTGTATTTTTTTCGTCCTCTTTCATGATGGGTCGATCAGTAAGCAACTTCGCTTTTCCTTATCTATGATTGTTATGTCCGGTCTGTTATCTTCCAACTTCTTGTCTGTTTGAATAGGAAAATCCCACAAAATCTTACAATTCTCTGACTCAAGTATTCTTTCGACTTGAGGACTGTACCATGTGTTTCCAGCTTCAAATCCCCATTTCTGGCACAGTTTCTAGTGTAAAACTTTCACAACCTGGTCGTGCCTCTATTTCTTATATTTTTCCTGTGCCAACTTGGGGCATTCTGCCACAATGTATGCCACTATCTCGTTCCAAGTTCCACAGGCTCTATATTTTTCTTACACATTCTCTCCATAGATATTTTTTCTCAAGTTGTTTGTTTCTATCGCTTGATCTTAGGCTGCTACAATTAAGCAGTTTCTTTTTCTAATTGCTTATTATCATTATTACTTCTACCTTAGCGAAGACGGGGGTATTGTTTCAGTCGTATTTGCTAGCTAGTTCGTGGACAAGATATCTCAAGACCTGCTGGATGGATACGGATGAAATTTTCAGGGATGTTTGGCTTCGTGACTGGCACGAACTGATTAGATTTTGGGATCGATCCGGTACCGGACAAAGATTCTGGATTATTTTCCTTGTTCTTTTACTTAATTTTTGAGAGCGGTCGGGTTCATTTTTAGTATTCTCGTTTGTGAGAGCAGTCGAGTTTATTTCAGATCGTCTCATTTTAAAAATCATCTCTGGCTAATCGTTGAGAGGACGTTGGTGTTGCCTTGACGGAGGTTTGCGCTCTGAGTGCTCTTGTTATTATTATCGTTGTTGTTGTTGTTGTTGTTGTTGTTGTTGTTGTTGTTAAGGTGGTGAGCTGAGTTCAAATTCCGCTGAGGTGGACTTTGCCTTTCATCAGTTCGGTGTCGCTAAAATAAGCACCAGTTAAACCTCCCCACTCAAATATCAGGCCTTGTGCTTATAGTAGAAAAGATTATTATTATCATTATTGTTGTTGTTGTTGTTGTTGTTGTTGTTGTTGTTGTTGCTGCTGCTGCTGTTCTTGTTGTTGTTGTTGTTGTTGTTGTTGTTATTATTATTATTATTATTATTATTCAGTAGTTTTATTTTTATAACGTGCTTTCACTTCACTACCGAGCGCAGCTCTGTGCGCCTTGGGTATGTGCTGTGGTTTGCTGTGGTGCTCTTATGTTTACTGTATTGAAAGTGTTATTATTATTATTATTATTATTATTATTATTATTATTATTATTATTATTATTATTATTATTACTGAGCTTTTTGAATTCTATTTCTTGAGTTACGCGTTACCGATTATCATTTAAATGTGAAACTCGAAGTTTCAACTCGAGACATCTCAACTAACCTCTAATAAACTACACACTCTCTACACTATGAAATACATACATAAGTGTGTACATACATACATACATACATACATACATACACTTACAGATGAAGTTGATTATTTTGAGACCGATGAGAATATTGGTGGAACTTAAAATTAAAACAGCCACTAAGTTAAAACACAACCAGCCAGATGTTGTGTTGGACCACAAGGAAAACATTTGTTCTGTTGTAAAAATCAACTGCCCACTGGACACCAATGTAGTTTGAAAACAGCAAGAGAAAGAGGACATCTATGGGCCACTAATAAAGAGTGTGTGTATCTTTGTGTATGTGTTTATACCCCATCACCGCTTCACAACCTGTGTTTATGTCTCCGTTACATAGTGGTTCGACAGAATGAACCGATAGAATATGTACCTGGCTTTAAAAAAAAAGTTCCGGGGCTCGATTTGTTCGACTAAAACCCTTCCATTGTTTATGTTGTTGTTCCCGCTGTTGTTACTGCTTCTGTTTGAAGGTGTAGTACATTTACTCAATTCACTTTATATCGACCCGTGGTAACACATGTTGCTGTTGTTGTTGTTTTATTACTGTTGTTGATGTTGTTCTTATGGTCTCTTATTCACTCGTGGTTCAATTAACAATAATTAAGTGCCAATATTACAGTAAATATCGGAGCACTTAGTATTGTTGTTATTATTGTTAATGTTGTCACCGTTGCTGTTGTTGTTGTTGTTGGTGGTGGTGATGGTAGTGGTGGTGATGGTAGTTTGTGGTGGTAATGGCAGTTGTGGTAATGATGACGTGACGACGACGGTAGTTTTGATGCTGGTAATAGTGATGGTGTTGCTGGTGGTATTGGCGGTGGTGGTGCTGGTGCTGGTGGTGGTGGTGGTGGTGGCGGTGGTGGTGGTGGTGGTGGTGCTGGTGGTGGTGGTGCTGGTGGTGGTGGTAGTGGTGGTGATGGTCGTGGTCATGATGTTGGTGATAGCGGCGGTAGCAGTAGTTGTGGTGTTCTCAATACACACATAGCGTGACGTCAGTGGTAGCGATGGTGGTTGGCGGAGCTGTAGTGTGGATGTTGGTGGAGAGAGAGAGAGAGAGAGAGAGAGAGAGAGGGAGAGAGAGAGGGAGAGAGAGAGGGGGGGGTTGTAGAGAGCCAAGCAAACCTCTTGATCTCATTTTGTGTTTTAAGAAACGTCCGTCGGTAATTGGTTTGGACACTAATTACTGTCCGGCCGATAATAATCTGGAACTGTTCATCTCAGTCTAGAAACACAACACTAACTTCACCAACGCCGCTCCCATCACAGCTACCACCCAACGCTACCGCTATCACCGTCATCTTCATTATCATCATCAGCAGCAACAGCACTGAAACTCTTTCTATCTCGGTCTTGTATGGCTGAATAAAATACAACTACCAACAACAATCGTTAATTCTATGGTGATCATTATCATCATTAACAGCACTACACTCTGTTAGCCATCCACCACCCCACCCCGATCCAATACACAAACGCAAGCATACACATACACAAATACATACACGCGCTTTGGCACACATTCATATATAAATGCACACAAAAATACATATATATATATATGACCGCAGCCACTTGACTGAAACACATAAATAAATAAATAAATATATGTGTGTGTGTGTGTGTGTGTGTGTGTGTGTGTGTGTGTGTGTGTGTGTGTGTAATACCGCACCACCGCCAAAATATCGCCACCACCACCACCACCACCACCACCACCATCATCGCCATCACCGCCACCGCTATATAACTTATAGTCTACACTATCATATCAGCGTATACGTACATTCATTCCCACACATATTTTCAAAAACCCACACCACCAACCACCACCTCCTCTATGACCATAGCATTATTATCACTCACGCCACCACCACCACCACCACCACGAACAACTATATCACTGCTGCTACTACCACCACCACCACCAACAACAACAACAACAACAACAGCAACAACAACAACAACAGCAACAACATTATTCAATTATCTATCTGATCGAAATCAGTTGTCACGACAATTTCGCTCCAACTCCCAACGCCGACTCAGAAATATTCACAGTTCAAACTTTATATCAGTAAAAATTGAATTATCGCCATCAAGCGAGACATTTCTCTCGAGACGCACACAAACACACTTTCACTCACATGCACGCACACGCGCACACACACACACACACACACACACACACACACACATATATAGTAGTATTTTATGGTTTGCCACTCTTGGTTAGTTGCTGGAGTTTTCTTTTTATTAAAGAGGGAAGGATTGTTCTAGGAACCATTAAAACTAGCAACGAAATATTGATAATAAAGAATTGTGCCATTTACATGTCAAGTGAACGTCAGAACATGTATATTTGAGGATATTTATATATGGATAGGCATAAATGTGAATGCGTGGGAGTGGGCCAGTGCCGCCGCTCTTGTGTGTGTATGTGTATGTGTGTTTGTGTGTGCGTGCGTGCGTGTGTGTGTGTGTGTGTGTGTGTGTGTGTACAAAAAGATCTTCAATCGTTCTGTTCCAAGTTCTAGAATGAAAAGAGAGATTTCAAGCTTAAAGCATCATGGCTAAATACAGTTAGGTAAGAATAGTGTATGAACATCGACAGAAAAACATACACAATTGACCCCGAAACTCTCACTCTAGCTGTAGGCAAACTGCATAATGAGAAGACACCTGGGAGAGACTTAAGAGTTGGAGACAGGTGCAAGAGGCTGACTTTTTTACAAAATTTCATTTATATGTATATTCAACTGGACTATGACGACAGGATTGAAATACCAAATTGGCTGGCTATAGCACGGACGAACCTTGTAGCCAAGAATGAAATCACCGAGTTTGGAGAAAGTTAGAGATCAGTTGCCTGCCTAAACATTATGTACCAACTGTAAATAAGTGACCTCAATCCAGGATCTTTGTGAACAACATTGTGACTGAGTAGGCAAGTGGAAACAAAGATATATGGGGATGCGCCTAACAACTTAACAACTTCCGATAATTTACGTTGTTTATCAGAAGTAGTTTATCTGCAAAAACCTTGTGACAGTAATAGCTTGATTATAGGAAAGCATTTGACTCTATTTCCCACTCATGGCTGCTGCAATCTTTACCTGCTCCCTTAGTTGCACCATTGAGTGAAGATGAAGAATCAATCTCCGAAACAGAAAACATGTACATCATCGACCATTCTATCTCCACTTTTCCACACAGAGAATGCTACAAATACATTGATGAAAACATATCATATGAAGATGTTGTGAATAAAGACAGAGTGACCCCAGAATATTACCCCAGACTTAAAAAAATATGGCAGTCAAAACTCCCTTCTTGCAGCAAGACAATATCGCACAATGCATTTTCAGTACCAGTGCTGATTCCAGCAATTGGGATACTTGACTGGTCTGTTAAGAAAATCAACTCCAAAGACATTAAAACCTTCAAGATCCTTTCATCAACTGGAAACTTCCACAGTAACAGTGATATCGACCGGCTCTACCTCAGAAGAGATGAAGGAGATAGAGGCTCGAGATCAGTGCAGACAGCCTTCGAATGACGGCACCTGCTAAACAGTAACACAAATAAATACATAAACTTAGTGTTGAAAAGCGCAAAGTAACAACGTCCAATGTCGGCAGTGAGGTCCTTAGGAAGCACTCCTTTCCAGTTAATCCCACCCCCATACAACCGCAGAGCAGCTGGACTAACATACCTCAAAGACCTGGATATGAAACGCTCACCATACCAAAAAAAGATTATGCATAAGAATGTTTCCCGAAGACAGTAACATCGACACAAAGCACAGCCTCTCTTGGACTCGTGTCCACTATAACACATCACATTTCGAAGACTAGAATTTGTAATGCGAGAGCGAGAGATTTTTACAAAATACATAACAAAAGAGATAGTGAAGTCTTTGGAGCACCAAGATGCAACTGAAAATGTAGAATGTGTCATATTTTCGTGGATGATATCACACATTTGATTAGCAGCTGCCTAAAAATGTCATCAATGTACATGTCTGCACTAATATGCATGCTGTGCATTATACAGAAAGTATATAAAAGTATATGTAAAAAGTATAATAGAATATAACATAAATGAATTCACTAGACATCTGGAGATATAAAGATTAAACCATGAGATAGCGTTGTAAAGACCTCAGAATATTTAGTATCTAAATGAACTGTAATGAAACCAAAGTAATACTCACACCTACATAGAAGCATACACATACCTAAATATTACCAAGACACATACATATATATGCACTCAATATGAATGGAAATACTCATGCATATGTGTCTATACATATGTATATGTATTTTTATGCATACAGTAATGGCTCGATATACGAGTTAATGTATCCCCGGAGATCGTTCGTAAAGCGAAAATTCATAAAGCAGAGCAATAATTTATCATAGTAGTAATGTTATAAATCGTTATTCGTTTCCAGAAAATATTTTACCTCTAAAATTTATAAAACTCATAAATAAACGGCAATAAAACAACAGTAGAATGTAAAGAATATTTTAAGTAAAGTAAAAAGAATGTCAAAATCATTTATAATAATAAAAAATATTATTATTTTAATCGTTTTCTGAATCACTTTCACTCGTGCAACACTCGTGCACACCATCACTTGTAGACGTGATCGCCGATTCACAAGCACTCGTAGACGGACTTGTAGATGTCTTTTAAAACTCAAGTCTAGAGTTGTTTGCTAAGAAGCTTTTTTTTTTTTTTGCTCTCTCTAAATTTCTCGGTAACACGCAGATACATTTGTTATGGTAGTAGAAACTTTTGAATTTCGTTCAAAATTTGGATCTTGTGCTTGAAAAATAAAACTCGCAAACCCGGGGTCTCGTAAAGCGGGTCCTCGTACTTTATAACGAGTGAATTTTGTATGTATACTCAGAGTTGAAGTATTGGTGTAACCATGATGTTCTAGTGATCTGATGGGCCAACTTTCTTCATCTGCACTGCTTTGTAAATTTACAATTGTATTGTATATAGCGTAGTGCAAACATGTAAAATAATTTACTATACATTGAAATTATTGTTACATGATGAAAGCTACGAAATGACCGTAATCCTAATGACAAATGGTTAAATAAATATATTAACTACTTATACCTCCTGACTTTTTATGGTTTATATCCTCCTCGCAGAATAATTTCATTGATTTGATCTCCTGGATTTCAGGATACTCTACTGTATTGGATTACTCTGTGGTCTGCCAACCAGGTCCATAAGAGGAGCTTTTTGTGA
>NC_142940.1:33056418-33058918 GCF_046866305.1 Octopus bimaculoides
TCCTATGTGTTCGTTCCGTTGTCTGTAGTTCATTTTTCTAACGTCCTGTACCCTGATATGCATCTATATACACATGTAGCTGTAAGTATGTACATATATGTATGTATACATGCATACATATTTTTTGTATATATATATATATATATATATATATATATATATATATACAAATATATATACATATATATATATACAAATATATATACACACACACACATATATATATATATATATATATATATATATATATATATATATATATATATATATATATATATATATACATTTATATATATGCATATATATACATATATATATATATACATACATACATACCTTTTTAAGGTACGGATTTCTTGATAAAGAAATAATTTGAAACTTTTGTTATTTGTTTAAAAATGTTGAGACGTTTCATATTTTAAGTTGGGGTATACTTATTAATATTTAAAATAAGAGGAAAAGACGTTCAGGTGAATAGAAAAATAAAATGCATAGTAATGATATAATATAAAATGTATATAGAAAAGATATAAAATCTAAAAAGTTTTGTAAATACTACTACTAGCTCTAGAAGAGAGTGAACTGTATAAAAGTGTGTAAGTATAAGTTGGTTGCTGGTATCTTTGTGTGTGTGTGTGTGTGTGTCGTCGTCGCACTCTGTCGGTTACGACAACGAGCGTTCCAGTTAATCCGATCAACGGAACAGCCTGCTCATGGAATTAATGTGCAAGTGCTGAACACACCACAGACACGTGTACCCTCGGGGTGGTTCAGCGTGACACAGAGTGTGACAAGGCTGGCCCTTTGAGATACAGGTAAGAGTGAGATCACCCCCCCTGCCGGAGCACCATGAAGTTTTAGGTGTTTTCGCTCAATAAACACTCACAACGCCTGGCCTTGGAATCGAAACGCGATCCTACGACCACGCGTCCGCTGCCCTAACCACTGGGCCATCGTGCCTCCACACATACACACACACACATACATATATATATATATATATATATATATATATATATATATATATATACAGAGAGAGAGAGAGAGAGAGAGAGAGAGAGAGAGAGAGAGAGACAAAGAGAGAGATAGAGACAAAGAGAGAGAGAGAGAGAGATAGACAGATAGATAGAGAGATAGAGAGAGAGAGAGAGAGAGAGAAAGAGAGAGAGAGAGAGAGATATGGATGTGTGTATGTATGTATATATATATATATATGGGAGAATATACGAAAAAACAACAACAGGCGAGGACAGGTGGTGTAAATAACAAAAGGATGTATTAGTATATATATATATATATATAGTTCAAAAAAACAATACAAAAAAACAAAAAAACAACAAAGTGAGGACGTGATATGGATAGTATTATTGGACGCTCAGGAAAGGAAAGAGAGAATGTATGACGTTTCGGGCGTAGCCCTTCGTCGGAAAGATGGAAAGTTCGGAGAATGGAAGAACGGAGAAAGAGGAAAATGGTACCGATGCCCACGAGGTTACATTATGAAAAGACCGGAAGAGGAGGTGGTGGGGGAAAAGTTCTTTCTAAGACAGGAGAGTGAAAAAGGGAGATGAATATCTGTGCGTGTGCGGAGGTCTGCGAGTGTGTGTGTGATAACGGAACGTGTGTGTGCGTATGTGTGTGTGTGTGTGTGTGTGTGTGCATGGTTTGGTGGTTTATCTGTTAGTGTGTTTGTGTGTGTGTGTGTGTGTGTGTGTGTGTATGACGTAGTGGAAGAAATTAGTAGCAGGACTGGTTAGTGGACGCTATAGACAGTGTAGGTAGAAGGTCAACAGGTGGTTATTTGAGTGTGTGTGTGTTCGTGTTTGTGTGGGGTTGGTGTTGGGTACGTGTACGTGTGTGTGTATATTTTGTATGTGCGCGTGTGTGTATGCGTATTTTTTCTGTGCGTGCGTGTGTGTTTGTGTGTATGTGTATGTTGTGTGTATGTGCGTTGCTGTGTACGTGTGTGTGCGTGCGTTTGCTATTGTATATGCGTGTGTTGTTTATGCCCATGTGTGTGATTGTATGCGTGTCTGTGTGAGTGTGTAGTGTTGGTGAGAAGTGTGTGTGTGTATGTGGGTGTGTGCGTGTGTGTGTATGTGTGTGGATGTGCGTGTGTGTGTGGGATTGTGAGTGTTAGGTACGGGCGTGTGTGTGTTTATGTATGTCTGTATGTGTTTCCGTGTGCGCGTGTGTGTATATTTTTTGTGCGTGCGTGTATGTGTATATTGTGTATGTTTTCGTGCGTGCGTGTGTGTTATGTATGTGAGTGAGTATTGTGTATGTGAGAGGTGTGTGTGCGTGTGTGCATGTGTGTATATGTGTATGTGTGCATGTGTGTATATGTGTATGTGTGTTGTGTATGTGTGTGTGTGTGTGTGTGGTTTTATGTATGTGAGGGGTGTGTATGTGTGTGTTTATGTGTGTGCGTGCGTATGTGTGCCAGGTATGTGTGTTATTTTGTGTGTGCACTCCTGTGTGTATGTATGTGCATGTGTAT
>NC_142940.1:33063918-33068918 GCF_046866305.1 Octopus bimaculoides
GTGGTGTGATGAGTGTGTATGTACGTGTGTACGTATGTGCTTGTGTATGTGTGTATGTGCGTATGGGTGTATGTATGTTTGTATGCATGTATGCATGAAGGTACGCATGTATGCATGAATATATGCATGTATGCATGCATGTACACATGTATGTATGTATATATGTATGTATATATGTACGTACATACGTACGTATGTATGTATGTATGTATGTATGTATGTATGTATGTATGTATGTTACAGACAAGAAAGTAAATTTCGAACGCAGTCTGGCTGTGAAAACAGCCGAGAAAGATTGGGTATTTACTCGGAAAAAAGTTGCCAGCAGACATAAAGGCAGACAGAAATTGATGAGATCCTATGGACGATAACTGACTAGAATTTGGCGATATTCTGTATGTTTACCGTTCGTTCTGTTTGTGCTTTTACATACTGTTTTTTCACATATATGTATATATATATGTGTGTGTGTGTGTGTGTGTGTGTGTGTGTGTGTGTGTGTGATATAATATGTGACAATTATTCGGTTGCCATAATAAAACTCCGAGTTTCGGATGTCGGGACGGAAACCTGCTCTGGCATCTCTACAGTAATTGAGGCAATCAAAATATCATACTTTTATTGCCTCAATAACTGAAGAGATGCCGGAACAGGTTTCCGCCCCGACATCCGAAACTCAGAGTTTTATTATGGCAACCGAATAATTGTCACATATTATATTACAGATAAATTCCTCTATTTACATAATATCGAGGTCGCTTTCATTCTTTTGTTGTCTTACCATTACTATTAATAATATAAACTTTACTATTATATATATATATATATATATATATATATATATATATATATATATATATATATATATATATATATATATATATATATGTCATATATATAAACTACATGCGCAGAAAAACACATTATATATACATGTGTGTGAGTGTGTGTGTGTGTGTGTGTGTGTGTGTGTGTGTGTGTGTGTGTGTGTGTGTATGTGTGTGTGAGTGTGTGTGTGTGTGTGTGCGCGCGCGCGCGCGCTTGTGTAAATATATATGTGTAGATGTATACATGTATATATGTATTTGCAGAAGATTTTCTTCAATTAAAAATTGTTGATTATGTAAATATATATTTTGTGTTACTATAGGTAAACAAGTTTAAAGACCTGTGAAGGAAGTTTTTTTTATATAAAGCACTTTTCACTGTTTTCAGGTTTTCAAACACACGTCTTAAGTAAACTGGTGTACTTTTCTGCTTTTTTAAACATTTTTATAGAATTAACTATTTCTCCTATAAAAAATTCTGTTGTTGTCGTTGTTGTAGTAGTAGTAGTAGTAGTAGTAGTAGTAGTAGTAGTAGTAGTAGTAGTAGTTAGATCGGTGGATTAGCAGAATTGTTAGGACATCGGGCAAAAAGCCTTGTGGTATTTGTTCTGCTCTTTACCTTCTTGTGTTCACATCAAATCTAACCTGTGTTCAACTCTGAGTCAAATGTTAAAGTCAAAGTAATTTTCTAACTTTTCCCAGCAACAACAGAGAAAAGTTGTACCTATATTATAAATTACTGTTGTAATAAATATATATTATCAATAGCAATGATACTGTTTAACTATCAACTGCTATATTGTTTGCTGTATTGTTGTGATAAACTATATTTTCAGTGTTTAATCATTTAAATTGCGTGATTTTCCTTCTTTATTTATTTGCGTAGGTAGCCTAACATTTGTAGCATGATCATAGTATTTGAGTCTAATTGTTATTGATTATTTCAGGTGAAAGCCTGAGCTATCAGAAAATGTAGCTTTTTATTATTCAATGTTCTCAATTCAAATTTTGCCATGATCGCCTTTTCCTTTCACTCCTCTAGTATCTGTTAAATAAAGTACCAGTAAAAGGCTGGGGACGATATAATGAAGTACCAATTAAATACTGGGGTCGCTATAATCCATTGGTTCCTCCCTAAAAAAGTTTTCTTAACTTTCGCTTATGGAAGAAATTTTACAGAATCGTTAGAGCTTCGGACAAAATGCCTTACGATATTTAACTATGAACTTTCTCGCTCTGAGTTCAAACCTTTCCGAGGTTTACTTTGGATTTCATCCTTCCAGAGACGATAAAAAAAATAAAGTCAAGGACTGGATTCGATATCATCGACTTTTCCTGTGCCTATTTTAGAAACAATTGTTGTTGTTGTTTTTGTTGTTTTTGTTATCGTTGTTGTTGTTGTTGTTGTTGTTGTTGTTGTTGTTGTTGATGCTGTTGTTGTTGTTGTTGTTGTTGTTGTTGTTGTTGTTAGTAGTAGTAGTAGTAGTAGTAGTAGTAGTAGTAGTAGTAGTAGTAGTAAAACTCAACTTACCGTCTCTTTCCGTTTCTTGTCGTCTCTGTTCTCCAGTTTCTTGCTAAGTTCCGCTTTAAATCCAGCAGTGTCCACGAAAGAAGGATCATCCTTTGATAAGACGTCCATTAGATAGGCGATATAACTCGTGGCTAGACGAAGAGTTTTTATTTTCGATAATTTTGTGTCTGACGGAACATTTGGTATACAACCACGAAGTTGAGCAAAAGCCATGTTTATGCTCTGAGTCCGTCGTCTTTCTTTTTTATTGGCCGTGACTCGTCTTTTAATGACGCGAAGCGGTCCTGAGTGTGTTTGTATGTGTTCGTATGTGTAGGTTTGATAATCGGAAGACAAGGAACCAGTTGTAGCTAGGTAGGAAGAATCGTTGCCTATTTGTGCGGTGGCTACGGGCGTGTCGTTTCCGTTAAGCATCCAGTTTGGGAAATAATGGTGTGGTGTTGGTTCCGGTGGATATTGGTAAAAATCGTGTACCATGGGTCCCGGATGATGGTAGCCTTGGTTATATCCTGTCACGCTGAGACTCATTTCTCCGACGAAATCGGTGGGGTGGGGGCTTGAAACTGGATTCTTTTTTTCCCGCTAAGCCAAATATTTCCTCTGTTGGATCCACAATGAAATTGAAATAAAAAGGCAATATTAATTAAAATATTAAAACATTTATTTTGCAAGGGTGGAGGATGAATTATTCATCATCATAATCATCTTCCTTATTATCAACTTTTATTATTATTATTATTGGGCCTATGGATAATTTTCAGAAATCCCTGGCACTGACAATGCTACTAAGAGGTATTGCCGATTCGGAATAAACTCTACAGGCATGGAATTCCGTCAGCCAGGCCTGCCCGAGATGCGTGCAGAGCGACGAAACTGTTCTGCACGCTCTCGTCCAGTGCCCGAGCATTGCTGACTTGTGGGTTTATGTCGAATACCTGCTGTCGCGTGTAAGACTAATTCGGCCGCCTTCCTTTCACCCCGCCGTCTTCCTTTGGCCGAGGAGGGCAGGCAGTGCTTCTCTGTCTGGTGGCCTTAGCGAAAGAGGTCGTGCAGTGGACCAAGTTGAAAGGGCTGAAGATAGACACTTTCCTCTTTGGCCAAACCCTCATCAAGATTTTCAAATTCAACTTGAAAAAGAAACAGAGAAGAGAGGGAGGTGCTGCCACCCAAGAATTTTGTCAAAAGGTGGGTGAATGCAGTGCGTATGGCCCGAGTGAAATACAACAAGGTTGGACGAAGAGGTGAGGACGAAGAGGAGAGGGCAATCGTGGTTTTTGTGGCGTTTCCACGAACAACCTTTTTGGGGGATTTTACTTGTTATAACTTTTATTATTTTCCTTACGTTCCAATCCCACTCGTTTTGTAGTGTCTTGTATCGTCCACAATCTTTTATATGAACCATCAGTGATTGTTGTTGTTGTTGTTGTTGTTGTTGTTGTTGTTGTTGTTGTTGTTGTTATTATTATTATTATTATTATCATTATTATTATCATTATTTTTATTGAGTGAGAGAGTAGTAGATACCATCAAAGTGACACTGGGGTAAAATATGCGAAGCGCAGTGTACCCATCATGACTTCTGGTCTGATTAGGGCACATGCATCACACACACCCAAATGTGCGCGACATGGTGATCTCATGTCAAGAAAAAAAAATTTAAGTGTTTCGTATAATAATAATAATAATAATAATAATAATAATAATATCATATCCTACGTAAAATACTGTCTATGTGATCTCAAATTTTAAAACAAACACATAATTTTCTTATGGTTTCTTAAACATTCACTTGAACAAAACTGTACAAATCCAAATATATGGTACCCTAGGCATAACACCTACATGAACTTCTAGCTTGTTGTCTCTTGAGGTCTCTGGGTGAGACTTGGATCCAACTTGTACAAATGCAAAGTAAAAGTCAAACATAAAATAATAATAATAATAATAATAATAATAATAATAATAATAATAATAATAATAATAATAATAATAATTTGCGTTGTTGCTATAATTTTTTTGTTATTTTATCTTTTGTTCGTGAGGTAGGGTCGATAGAATGGTTGGAAAAAATTATTATAAATTTTATATCTGGGATTGAATTGATGATACTTTTAAATGAAGCATTAACAATGTTAACAAAGACAAAAAGATAAAATGAGTAGTGAGCATATATATATGTATATATATATATGTGTGTGTGTGTGTGTGTGTGTGTGTGTGTGTGTGTGTATGTATGTATATTTATATATATATATATGCATATATAAACATATATACATATATATATACACATATATACATCTATAAATATATATATATACATGCATATATATATATATATATATATATATATATATATATATATATATATATATATATATATACGTTCTTATTCTTTTATTCTCTTACTCGTTTATGTATGTATATATATGTCTGAATGCGAGTGAATATATACATACATACATACATACATACGTACGTACGTACACATGCATACATACATACATACATACATAGACGTATGCATATATATATATATATATATATATATATATATATATATATATATATATATATATATATATATAAATAAACTGATTGGTGCAGGAGTGGCTGTGTGGTAAGTAGCTTGCTTACCAACT
>NC_142940.1:33081352-33088852 GCF_046866305.1 Octopus bimaculoides
GCCGTAGTAAATAATTATATGCCATTACTGTCTTCAGGCACCCAAACACACGCAACATACATCTACATGCATATATCGAAACGCCAGTGTTTTAATGGTGGCAGCTGATGAAGGATATGTCCTCTATGTGGCCTGCTTGTTTTTTGTAACTGGTTTATCATTTTGTCCATGTTTTTTTGCAACGTCATGTACCCAGATATGTATCTATATGTACATGTAGATGAAGGTATGTACATACATGTACGTATATATGCATATACTCATATATTGTTTGTATTATACATATATATATATATATACATTGGGTCATCCCATAAACAATGCGGTTTTTTAAACTTCTTTTATTTTTCAAAATTAAGATAAACAAATTTTTTTTTTAATCTTAAATATATTCTCCTTCATTTTCTACAATGCTCTTTCCATCTATCTGGTAGACTTGCAAGGCCCCTCTTCCAAACTTCACTTGTCCGTGACAAAAAATACTCCCCCAGTACAGTTCTGACCTCGTCTACAGAATTCATTTTTTTCTGTCCAAATGATTTTGAAGATAGTGGAATAAATGATAAACAAATGGGGCAATGTCCGGCGAATATGGTGGGTAGAGCATCGTTTCCCATTCAAACTGTTCCAGCTTTTAAAGTGTCATCCTCGCTGTATGTGGCCGACCATTATTCTGATGGAAGAACACCTTTCGTTTTGAAACCAAAGATGGTCGTTTTCCTTCTAGCGCTGACTTAAGCCGCTCAGGCTGCTCGCAATAGATCTCCTTTGTTATCGTTTGGTTTGGGTTTAAAAGTTCAAAGTGGACTAAACCTTTCATATATCCTACCAAACAGATAACAACACCTTACGTGGGGGAAGGCCTTCTTTAGCCTTGGGTGCCGGTGTTTCTCTTTCCCCTACTCACTATCTTCGGTGTTAGACATTTTTATAGAGAACCCGTTTCTCGTCACCAGTCACTATTCGGTCCCAAAAAAGCTTCATTCGTGAGACGTGACCGCAAAAAAGAGCACACATTCACTGTGTGTGTGTGTGTGTGTGTGTGTGTGTGTGTGTAGTATATAATATATATATAGTATAATATATATGCGTGTGTGGTATATCGTGTATAATATATAAGTGATAATTTTATATTTGAGTATACATCTTGTAGTATGCCGTTTACATCCTGTTCACAGTATTCGTCAATAATACTATTACTTACTCTACGGAAAATATGCAGTCCTGAACAGAACATTCGAATTTACCCAGCGAGAAAAGTTACCAGAGCCTAGCAACTTATTGTTAGCTGGGAGACCATAAAAGGACTGTTGTGGTTAACCGGGATCTGAAACCGACTTAAGACGAAACACGGTGACACCAGGATATATCACTCTAAATTCATTTTTGGATATATATATATATATATATATATATATATATATATATATATATATATATATATATATAATATATATATGGTTTGTGTATCGATCTTGTCCTTCCAAAAACGCAATGTCATAGATAAGTTGAAAACACAGCTGTTCAAGTATGTACGAAAGAGCAAGTCTTGTTTTTATTCTCAGATTGTAATCTGAACAAGAGTAAAAGATTTGAAAGTTGTGTTAGTAAGCGAAAAGTGATTTGAAAATGATGCGATAAAGATCTGAAGACCAATCACTGTCTTCTGACATCAACCATTGACAAGAAGCAACAAATGTCAGAGAAGAAAGATACATTGATACAAACACAGAGAAACCAGTGTGGTGGAGTTGACCAGTGCCATCTACCTGTGTTCAACGGGAAGAAAACCTCCAAGAAATAGTGAAACAGAGATTAAACAGCGAGCTGATTATGAAGAAGTAGCCATGATACAGGCTCAAATTAAAAATATAGAACTGATTTAAGGCCCATTAACCGGACCGGGAAGAGGCGGAAGAAAATAATGTAGATGGACAGAATTTTTATCTCTTTCATACTTTAGTAAGTCATGTACAAAGCATACGAGACACAGATATAGATGATGCTCGAGAAAGAGGTCGTTGCAAAACTGAAAAGAAATAGAAATTAAGGAACTTAAGAGAGGTTGTCTGTAATTGAGCATTCTGTATATTGAAAGTGACAAACTTTGACAATGAACTTTTGGAGGATTTTGCTCTGAGCTCTGAGGTAGGCCATGAAAACACTTTTTTAATGTTAATGTTTTTGATTAAAGTAGCTCATTTCTTTAAAATATATTTTAAAACCGACGGCTTAATGACAACATGAAGTAGGATCTATAAAGCATCACACTGTCAATGTCATGTAGCTGTGGCTATCTTAAAACTTTCTAACAAATAAAATGTGGTAGACTATCGGTATTTTTTACACAATGTAACAGTATACTTTCAATTTCATTTTCCAAAATATTCTACAAAATATATACAAAGTTCAGTTATTGTAAAACTTTTCCACTGAATAAATTTCAGCAGTTGTGCATATATTTTTCAATCACTCGAGTATCTAACAATAACATCTTCTGTTCTTTAGAGGAGAAATTGTGAAGTGTGAAATTTTACACAGTTGTCATCACCTTCGGTTTTATTTAGTTTTATTTAAAACACTCTTCCATCTTCTTTCTCTGGTGGAGTGGGGAGTGGGGTTGTGAGGAACCTCACAAGAGGAATCTCTCTTTATCTGTGTGCGTGTGTTTATATGTGCATACATAGGTATATGTATAAGTATGTTTGTGCGTGTATATATATATATATATATATATATATATATATATATATATATATATATATATATATATATATATATACATATGTATGTATGTAAGAAATTTAGATTCAAGGTGAATATGGTACTTAAGTTTAGGCACCAGAATTACGTATGGTGTTATCCAAACAATTCCAAAATAAGGTGATTAAAATCAAAATAAGCAACAAGGATATTCAAGGTTAATGCAGTACGATCGTTTCATGCGACTCCATTTATTTGAGCAATGTGAGCATTACATTAAATGTAAAATGCAGAGTAATCTTCAGCTGCACAAAAATACAGAAAATTTACTGAAATTTCATTTCAGTAGAAGGACATATTATTGTAACTACATTTAAAACACTCCAAGTGGGAAGGAAGAATACAAAAAACCATTTTGACTTAGCCAAACCATTCAGGCTAGTATGTATGGATGTATGTATCAAAACAGAAGGTTGAAAAGGTTTGGTATTATTTATTCCCTGTGACTATGCTTCGTTTCCTAACAAGAGTTGCAGAAATAATGAAATATATCTGTAATGGGCAATAAATATTGCCAAATTTTTCAATAAATATTGCCAAATCTTTGATATTTAATTACTCTGCAGAAAGTACTTTTCAGTATTTTCAAATCTCATGTAAAAATAAGACATCTACAAATATACTTTGGAGTAGTGGAATATGCAGATGTCCTTCATGAGAACACAGATTACAACCTTATCTACATACTGTATATGCATGTGTGTGTGTGTGTGTGTGTTTGTCTATGCGTGTGTGTGTGTGTGTGCGTCTGAGAGTGTGTGTGTTTGTCTATGCGTGTGTGTGTGAGCGTTATATTTTGATTGGTATCTAAGTTCTTCTTAGGAGAGTTCAACCCAGTCGATAACAAAGCGATAGTCTTTTTGAGTTATTTGTAAATATGTGGTTGAGTTGATGTTGGTTGAGCTGTCAATGCATACACCCATATATGTATGTATGTATATATGTATGTATTATGTATTTATGTATGTATGTATGTGTATGTATGTATGTATGTATACGACGGGCTTCTTTCGGTTTCCGTCTACCAAATCCACTCGCAAGGCTTTTGTTGGCCCGAGTCTATAGTAGAAGACACTTGGTGGCGAAGGTGCCACACAGTAAAAAGATTTTTAAAAAGACATACATACATACATGCAGCATGCATGCATGTATACATACATACATACATACATACATACATACATAAGTACATCCATATAGACATACATACATGCAAAAAGGTAGTACTCAGAGATATCTACGTTAAACAAAACCATATCCCATAATATTTTTGCAGTGCCATTACTAGAACAACCACTTTGAATATTGCAATATTAGACTTGACACTTGATGAGATTTGTAGCCTGGACATCGCGTCTAGAGGTACTAACCACCACTTGCAACTTTCACATTAACAGCGACACCGATAGGATCTGTGTGAGACGAAGATATGTTGGCAGAAACATAAGATCGGTCCAAACAGCCTTCAAACGTTGCATTTTATCACTCAGACGACAGTTGCTGAACAATAAAGTAAGAACCGAGTACATTACATGCGTACTCAAAAGTGAGAGCAACAACTTCTTCAGAGTATGGGGAAAAACTCCTGAGCGAGTATTTTTAGCGTACAACTGTGTCATGCGACCCAGAAAAGGCTGGAATGACTCACGCAAACAGAAGCTTGGAGAAGCACTCATCATACGTGCAGAAAGCAAGCTAGAGAATAACAGCAGCATTGACTGGTAGAAGTACATACCTTTGCTATCTATAGAAGACAGCTACAAAATACCTAATGAACAAGAGAGATAAAGATGCCACCAAAGATTCACGTTGTGAAAGAAAATGTCGTTTGCCATACTAGTGTGGAAGATGTCACCCACATCAGTAGCAGCTGCCCCGAAATTTCAACAAAGTATTATTTATTTTGCGAGACACGACATAGTCGAAAATAACTATTTACTCAATACTATCGGCAGGAAAGATTGCCCAGCTGGATACTGGATCAAATGCATGACAGAACCAGAATGTATTTACCCCTTTAAAAACAAAGAATATTGATGGAATATTCCAATGACAGCAGCAACCTGGTGCAAACACAATCGATCAGATATTGGTCTGTGGGACAGAGAACAGAAGTCATACACAGCTGCAAAGGTCAGCTACTCAATGGATGTGAAAGTTCAAGAGAAAGAAAGCATTTATGGCGAACCCGTCGTCGTCGTATCCGAAAATTTAGTTTCTTTGCTGAACGCTTCCTTTATGTTGATGACGTTGGTGACTCTGTAAACCAACTCTAGCATAGAAGAGTCGATGGTATTGACTGCATGACAATGTTGGTGGAGGACGAGGTGAATTTTGTTGGGCCTTCCTCTCCTGTTATTTGATTTCTTCGTTTTCTCTTCTGGTGGCTTCGAAGTTTTTAGTTCCGATGGTGATGGAACACTGCCACTTGGTACGGTCTCAGGATTGTGTTTCAAACGATTTAGGCTCAAGTGCAATGGCTTTCAATGTTGCTTTGAATTAGTCCTTGTATCTTCGAAGAAAGCATGACAATATGTCTGAACGTGTGTTCCACCAAAGCATGCTATCAGAAGAATTTCCAATCACAAACGAACTACAACAAAGATGCATCTTGCAACCTGCGCTATTCTCCTTGTTTGGTGAACTGAAGGGAAACTTAAAGCTCTAGCACCTTGGCTATGATATTCCATATGTACCTATCACTATGGGTAACCTCAGATTTACACACAAAAAACTTGAAATGCAGGGATTTTCTAAGAAAACCCAAAAGAAATTGACGTGCATCCTCCAAATCTAATCTATTAGCGGCATTGTGAAAATATGTCATTCTAAAGAATCCCTATCTGAGATTCTTTAAGTGAATATAGGCACATACTTGGCTGTGTGCATCTGCAAAGAGACCTGCGCAGAAAGGAATGACGCATGCGCACATATAAGCAAACACATATCCACGCGCGCGCGCACAAGCACCTAACTATTAAACCTAAGAACTAAAGAGACATAGTCACACAGTGTACTAGTGCAGGTGTATGCACCTGCATACATGCACACACTAAACTCAATTATAATATTTACAAACCCCTGGAACTCTCTTAACCCAAAATATCGTCTTTTGTTAGGGATTGGACTGAATCTAAAGAAGAACTTAAATAAATCCCCAAAGAAAAACATATAAATTAGATATAGAAATGTATATGTGCGCGTGTACGTTTGTATGTTTGTGTTCATGTGTATATACAGAAAGGGTTAAGTGCGAGAAGGGAATATAGTAGTAGTAGTAGTAGTAGTAGTAGTAGTAGTAGTAGTAGTAGTAGTAGTAGTAGTAGCAGTAGCAGTAGTGATAGCAGCAGCAGCACCAACAACAACAACAACAACAACAACAACAACAACAGTAGCAGCAGCAGTAGTAGTAGTAGTAGTAGTAGTAGTAGTAGTGTCATCCATGATGATGATGATGATGATGATGCCAGTGGTAGTGATGATGGGGAGAGGGCGGTTTAGGTGTTGCGGCTAGTAGTGAACTGAGAAAATAACAACATTCACAACTATATACATACACACACACACACACACACTTACACACACGCGCACACACACACATACACACACACACACATACACACACACACACACACACACAAATCCATCTATACTATACATACACAAACAGTACGGATATAATTCACCATATCTGCTCCTGTAGAATCTAGCTTATTTGATACTTTAAAAACCACGCCTTCCTCGTATGACGTCTAGGAAGCATCACCCAATGAGCTCTTGGATAACTCCCATCTCTACTAGCTGGTGAAACCGCAGATAAATGTTGTTCGCAGTGATGTAAAGATAAGTGGGCGGAGTGAATCGTAGGACTACCCATATTGTAAATATTCATTTCTTTTCGTTTGTGTGTATATGAATTGTGTGTGTGTGTGTGTGTGTGTGTGTGTGTGTACATGTGTGTGTTTGTATACACATAAGTAAATATTTGTGATGAGAGTGAATGATTTCGTTGCATTGGGAGGGACTGTATATTACGAATATGCGTGCGTATGTGAGAGCGTATTTGTGTGTGGTAGTGTGAGTGTAAGAAAACAGGAGTGAGAAAATGTTTGTGTCTGTGTGTGATTGATTTGTGCGTGCGTGCGTGCGTGTGCGCGTGTATGTGTGTATGATATCTAATAAACATATCGCTAGAAACAGCCGTCCACATCCGCGGTGGGCTTTGTGATACCTTCTGGTATCATAACATACTTTAACCATGGGTCACGGCTTAACTAGCCACGCCGCAGTAATCTGACATTTAGATGCCACAGATTGCATCCTTCTGCTGTCTTCATTATTTGTAAGTGTTAAGGAGGTGAGCAGGCAGAAACGTTAGCGCGCCGGACAAAATGCTCAGCGGCATTTCATCCATCTCTACGCTCTGAGTTCAAAGTCTGCTGAGGTCGATTTTGCCGAGTATCCCTTTGAGATCGATGACATGAGTACCAGTTTAAATATACATGCACTCATACACACTAACGCACATCACTATCAACCTATACAAAAAAGATAGATACATACATACCTGCATACATGCTACGTTCACACATGCAAAATAGAAAGTACACACACACACACACATTCGTGCATATATCTACATATTATATTTAATTATATGGTGAGTGTGTGTGTGTGTGTATGTGTGTATGTGTGTGTCTGTGTGTGCGTGTGTGTGTGTGTATGTGTGTGTATGTG
>NC_142940.1:33093852-33098852 GCF_046866305.1 Octopus bimaculoides
AGAGCCAATGCACGAAACTCTCGGACCTTGAGTCACTCTGTTACTTCTGCTAAATATTAATAAAAAGATATACATGCATTCATATTTTGAGTTCTATTTTTCCTGTTTGCTCCAATATATCTGTTCTTCGTTCCTGCTTCTTGATGAGCTCTATCGACAAACTCCAATTCCAGCATGGAGAATTACCATCTACTGTACTCGATGAAAGATATTCTCATACCCCCAAAGAAAATATATCTAAAAAAAAACTGATTGAAAAAAACAGAGTTTTCTTCAATTTTAAATAATATGATTTTAAATCGTAATTTTAATTTCATATAACCGTTTATTGAAAAGATCGTTAGTTGAAAGGACCAATGAAACAAAACCCATTTCAAATGTATATTTATCAATCTAATTGCATATTTATATATATAACCTTATTTTTATTCCATTCTCAACCAAAACTGTCCGACGAACGGGAACATGAAACACCGAGTAACAGTTTTGTGATGTCTTTGCAGCTTTATTAATAAAGTATATAAAGATATAAAGTTTGTTTATGGCCGGTGAGAGAGTGGACATTAGTTTCGCACATATAAAGCGCTTAGCCATACGGGTGACTCGACAGGCTCAAATGGCCGGAGACATATAACCTCTACAACTGGAGGGAGAATAACGTCATGGTCAATTAATTTTATATTGCTTTAATGTTTTAGAGGACATCAAGACAAACCGTCCAGTAACCAAGGATCGGAACTGAATATTTTCCTTCTTCAAATATTTTGGCCATTATGTCTTAAATCACAGTAGGAATTTTGTCAATTCTGTTAGCTATTCTCCACACAGAGTGTTGTGTCATTCACATTCCACGACAATAAGAAAATGGAATTGTTAGGAGGATACATCACAAGAGTTATTTGGAAAATTTTAGTTTAGATGAGGGAGTGATAACTACGAAAGTGGTCGAACAGTTGAAAACATTGTGACTGTATTCTTTAATTGTATAAAAGAAAATTATATATACATATGTGTGTGTGTGCGTATGTGTGTGTATGTTATATATATATATATATATATATATATATGTAACATGTATAATGTTATATAATTCTATATATAAGATGTTTCTTAATTGTTTTATATCATTGGTTTATTATTCTTAAATTAAAATATTGTATTTATTTGTTTTTATAATATGGAATTATTTTGTTTCAATATCCATTCATTTGCAATTTTCTGTTATAGATTGATTTAAATTTTAATTTCAAGTACAGTCGTAGCTATAAGGTGGACATAAACAACACATCAGTAAATATGTTTGTTTTAAAATAAAAGGAAAGTGGGATCTATTTCAAAACGGGGGCACCAGTATTTTCTTAACGAAACACTAACGAAACACTTTGAAACTTGGGACACTGGTAGAATGTGTCATATAAAACATCTTTTACTCTTAGTCTTCTTAACAAAAAAACGTACATCGCAAGTTATTCCATGTTAAAGTTGTCGTATTTCTGTAATTTCAACCAATCACTGACGTCTATTCAGCTGAATAGAGTTACTGCTGGGCGGTCATAAAAATGTTATTCCCTGTGACATATTTCATCCGGTTTAATCGTAATTTATACGCATATATTGTTTATATAATAAATTACGCTGTGCGTATCTATGTGTATAACAATTTTAGAGTTCGGATTCTAGAGTTAGGGTTAGTTTTAGGGTTAGGGTTAGGGTTAGGGTTAGGGTTAACAGTCTAGTTAGGGTTAGGGGATTAATACGATATACACCGTTACAGCGCTAACTGTTTTCAACTGAATAGACGTCAGTGATTAGTAGAAATTATCGAAATAAAACAATTTTTTACATGAAATAAATTCGAATACAAAAATTTTTTTCTGTTCTATAATACAAAATAGATAAGTATACGAAGTTTGAAAGTCTTTCCGTACCAAAAACACTACATAAATCATAAATGAAAACTGGTGCCCCCGTTTTGAAATAGATCCGGAAAGTGTACTCAACTAGGAGAGCATTCAAAGAACGGGCGTATTCGACAATAAAATATTTCATAATTAATTTAGAATGCTAATATCTAATATCAAACATCACCAACGTTTTTGAAAGGCCACATTTGAATTCGAACCGAAAAGTATGTCATTAAATATTGCAAAGGAACTGAATCCGTCACACAACTTATTCTGTTAATCCACCACCCACAGTGATCGAAATAGAATGTTTCATTTACATTCCCACCTTCTCTTCCTAGTTTGTTAACAAGAGAACGTAACAGAGTTAATGAAAATAAAATGAAATAAAATAAAACACGCCATTCTCGACGAACGCCTAATTGGGCCTCGTTTTCACGTCACTTATTTCCACCGATAAAATATCTCACATGCAGTCAGCCAGAAATCCACATTAATGGGCTTCGAAATTTCACTTCCTTTCTTCCTTCCTTACTTCCTCACTCCTTTTCTCCTTTTCTTTGTTTTTATATTAATTTATATTTTTCTTCTTTCGTTTGCTCCACTTTTTTGTTTGTGTTTTTCTCTTCCCTTTTATTCAATTTTTTTCCTCCCCCTCATCATCGGCATAAATTGTATGTCAGGTCAATTCCCTGTATATCCTTCCTCAGTTTTCAGGGTTGGCGCACAGTTGCAGGATCACTGCAAATGGCTGATATTTTCGCTAGAATCCTGACAGGAAGAGAGCAATATTGATGAGAACTCTGGAGGAAAGGGAGTCAAAATAACGAAACGACCGTTTTTAATCTTCGTTGTTGTTTTGTTGTTGCTGATGTTGTTGATGCTGTTGATGAAGCTCTGCTATAGACGTGAGATGTAACGTAAGATCTACTAAATTATCTTCTTATCACCCGTCGATGTTGGCACAGAAGATAAGGCGCGGGATAGGAAAGCTTTTCACGGGTATCTTTAGTTCACTGCCTTAGATACCCTCTCTCCCTGAGTTCAAATCTCACTTGTGGTCGACCCTTGCTTTTCGTTGCTTGTTGGTCGATAAGATAAGCACCTGTAATTTACTGAAACAAATTCAACCCTTCACATCCTCCTTTAGAACTTCCTTTTCATTTGCAAAATAAATAAGTAGACAGATGGGAAAATAAATAAATAACTAAATAAATAAATAAATAAACGTCACTTAGAGTGATAAATTCCTGGGGTAAATAGAGTTCTTGGACCAATTTCTATTCTAAACTGGAACCAATTTGCTAATGTCTGAATTCTACGAATCTATGTTTTCGTCTGTTAAATAAATATAATATATCATCTCATGTGAACGGAGAACAGCGAGAATCAAAACGATAGATTCAGGCAGATTTGAACGTGAATATACTGATCACAGTTGTATTTCGGTTTCGGAGAATACCTCCTCTTTTTGATACAAGTCTTAATCTTATTGACAAATCAAAAACATTATTATGAATTTCTTAAAGATAGTTTAGCATCACAGTCTCTCATCCCCCACCACTCTTTAAAATATATGGGTTTCTCGCTTATGTAAGAACAATTATCGTTATCACTTACCTTCGTGCCTTGACCTGAAAATCGTGAGCAAGAGGTATACTTTCACTCCTCGTCAGTTATAAACGAAAATGAATACTTAAACCATAACAAGTATAACGATGGTATATAGTACCAAAAATATAGGAGGGATGAAATGATTGGTTAAATGATTGGTTGAAATGGTCCTTTATTTTCATCGTTACAATGCAAGATACTTCTTCGAGTTGAAGTACAAAGATTATTCGTAGTACTGATATCCATTCTGTAGGTAGTTAAGTCCATCTTTTGTTGACTGCTAGAAGACTGGTGGGGAAAATGCAAGAGAGAAAGAGTAAGAGAGTCTAAACAAGTAGAGAGGGTAATAGCTGTGTATTCCCTCGCTTAAAGTGCTTCCTCCGTCGGCGCCGAAAGAAGGAAGGACCAAATTTTGTTGCTGTACTTTATATATGCTGGAAAACTGGATGTAGATCAGAGAACAATGGAAAGTAATGAGTTCGTCTCTCTCGAACTGTTTTTAACCCAAGAATGTTAACTTAAACAATAGAACCTAACTAAATACGACAGCTGACTCTCATAAATTTCGAAGAGCAAAAGCCGAGAACAATAGAAAAGGAGCAAGTAGAAAAATATAGATTCGGTTTAGAATCTAGGAAACTATTCGCTACACAAGTATTGCTGTAAACTTGAAGATATTCTCCACAACTGTTGACATAAACTAACATGTAGAAAGTTGAGTAGAAACAGCCTTCGTCAATTTCTACTCAAGACCACCGTTTTACTAAGAGATCGTAGCTTACAACCGACTTAGCTATGTGGCAGAGTCGTTAGAGCGTCAGACAGATTGTTTTGTGGTCATTGTACCGGCTCTCTACACTCTGAGTTCAAATCTCACCGTTGTCAACTTTACCTTTCACCCTTCTACATCGATAAAATACCACTCCTACACTGGAATTCAGTTCTTTTTCTTTCACGACTTATGTCATGATGGTACCCTACGACTTCAACACACAAGGCAAGTAGTTTACATAAACATATAGGTATTTATAAACTACATATACATGCATGTATGTGTAAGCTACATATATGTTAAACCACATATATGTACATGTAAACAATAGATAGATAGACATATATATGCTTGCATATGTAAGCGACATACACATGGTAGAGTTATTTAGATTACAACTGAGTTAATTTACACATTGCATCAAGTTTTGGCACAAAGCCAGCAATTTCGGGAAAGGGATAGGTCGATTAGATCGATCCCAGGGTTCAACTTGATGAAAGGTAAAGTCGACTTTTGTGAAATTTGAACTCAGAATGTAAAGACAGGTGAAATGTCTCCAAACCTTTTGCCCGGCGTGCTAACAATTCTGCCAGCTAGCCGCCTTTAAGTTAAATTATTTATTGTGACTGGTTTGGCAACTGTTAAACATTGGCAAACGACATGAAACTTAGTCGAAATGTAGACATGCATAAAACATTTGACTATGTTGG